>NC_085095.1:7484311-7506811 GCF_963422355.1 Corticium candelabrum
CTGCACTAAAACCGCTGCCCTTGAGACCGCCAAACTTAGGCGATAAGTTAGCCTGAACGTTCAGCTGCACGCAGTTGCAGAGTCTTGTTCCGTGCGATATTTCACGAGTTGCAGCGATGCCTCGAGGCAAACAGTCGAGTCCAAAAACGCGAGGCAAAATTGAAGCCCTTCACTCAGTTGGCCATTCTGTGCGTCACATCGCAGCTTTTGTCCGCCGCTCCAGGAATTCGGTTCATCAGTGCCTGCAACGGCTTTCCCATGGCAGCAGCGATTATGAAAAACGATCTGGACGTGGGAAGGCAACGACAATCCGGGAAGATCATCGACTGAAGAGAATGGCACTGCAGAACCGCAGAGCACCATCACGACTGCTCTCGTATCAGCTGGCTGATGAAACCGGCAAGCAGGTGTCAAGTAGAACAGTCCGTCGTCGTCTCAGTGAGACAGGAGTGAACGCTCGGAGGCCTAGAAAAAACCCACTGCTGACAGAAAACCATCGGCGTTTGCGACTGGGATGGACAACCACTCACACACAATGGACTTTGGATGACTGGAAATCTGTTCTTTTTACAGATGAGTCAAAAGTCAGCATAGGAAACGATGGTGCTCTGTACGTTTGGCGTCGCAAAGGTGAGGAATTTCTCCTTGAATGTTGTGACCGTACGGTCCAGCACGCGGCTAGTGTGATGGTGTGGGGATCGATGTGTTGGCATGGTGTGGGGTCTCTGGTGAAACTGGAAGGTCGTTTGGACAGCACGGCGTACCAACAGGTTCTGGAAGAGCACATGCTTACAGACGCAGCGGCATTGATAGGAGACGACTTTGTCTTCCAGCAGGACAACGCGCCAATCCACACGTCTCGGTCAACATAACAATGGCTACGCCAGCATGATGTCACACTGTTGGACTGGCCGCCAAAATCGCCTGATGCGAATCCAATCGAGAAGTTGTGGCATGAACTCAAAACTGCTGCCAACCGTCGCCTGAGCTCTGGAATGCTCTACAAGAGGCGTGGCAGCAGATTCCAGCCGCGCGTGTCCGGAACTTGGCAGAAAGTGTTCCGCGACGTTTGGACGCAATCAGGAGGGCGAGAGGCGGGAACACTCGGTACTGAGGAACTGGTGAAGGGCTTCAATTTTCCTTCACGTTATTAAAACCGGCTATTTTAAAAGCCACTAAACAAAATGAGAGAGTCTAACTTACGACGCTTACGCAGTCATGACGTCATACACTTTTAGGTCTCGTTTTCCGCAATGCGAAACGTAAAGAAAACAATTTAGGGTCTACAGTATTCTCAAGAAACCTAACAATCAACGCGGTAACTTCTTAGAGGGGAAGTCCAACAAAAATGAAGCTTTACTTCGAAACCTTTTACGGGCAGAATGGATGCTGGGCCAGCTCGAGAGCGAAGAGTTACTGCGTATTTGCCGAACGCTGCTCACATCTATTCAAGAACGAAGAGCGATGTCATCTACAGACAGACAGAATATGGCGTGCTACCGATGTCAAAACAATTACACGCCATACAGCACTAATACTCAGCACTAATATAATGAGAAAAAAACATTGTGTGTACAATGCATTATGCATAATGCATTGTGTATAATGCTTTTTGTATAATGCTTTTTATATAAAATGCCTAGTGAGTAATGCTGCACGAGTACGCTGCACGAGTACGCTGCACGAGTACGCTGCACGAGTACGCTGCACGAGTACGCAGCACGAGTACGCAGCACTAGTACGCAGCACGAGTACGAGTACGCAGCACGAGTACGAGTACGCAGCACGAGTACGAGTACGAGTACGCAGCACGAGTACGAGTACGCAGCACGAGTACGAGTACGCAGCACGAGTACGAGTACGCAGCACGAGTACGAGTACGCAGCACGAGTACGAGTACGCAGCACGAGTACGCAGCACGAGTACGCAGTACTAACATAATGATATTGGGCCGAACTGCGAGGTCTCCGGGCGCGCAAGAAGGCCTGGTTGCTGATTCGGTGCTGAACCGCATGTACAGTACACTGTTTGAAGACGAGGATCTCAACCTGTTTCCTCGGGTACGTATGCAAGACTGATGTTGTCTACCTTTACTGGACACGTCGCAAGCTCTTTGTACATGTATCACTTTCTCTAGACTTGTAGCTACTGCGCGCATCACCAGGTAGCCGGTCAAGTGAGCTGCTAGACTACGTACCGCTCTAGTAGGCGAGTCCCTCTTCATGTTCTCTGACGAAAACTAGGAATGAGCAGTTGCGTGAAGGCTAGACCACCCGACCTAGTTGACGTGTACGTGCACGTCATGCACTAGTCACCAGCAGAGGGAATTGACTGCATTCTGCTCTCTGCAGTGCACGTTCCAAGCCCCATCGACTGGCTGCTCCGTCTCTACAACTGCACGAACTAAGTTTCCTAATTTAATGCTGGCTTGGATGGCATATTCAACGCAAATCTACGGATTGACAGGAGAATTTTTTTCAAGGCAAGTTGCGCAGTTTTTGTTATCAGTTTTTATTAGCTTCAAGGTATTCTAAACTGTACTTAATTAGTAATAATTAATGAAGTGACTGCCTGCCAAGCCAAAGCTTGTTATGGTATATTAGGATGTAGCTTTTAATAAAGATATCAGATCAACAGACTTTGGTAGTGTGTATTTACTTGTAACATTATTTACAGTAATGCAGTTCAGTCACAGTTATACCTGACCTACCATGGGTGCAAATTTCATTATAGCTGACCTACCATGGGTGCTAATTTCATTATAACTGATTTACCATGGGTGCTAATTTCAAAGTGGTTCAATTGGCTTGACTGTTCACATGTCCTCTCTTAACTTTGAATATATGCATATTATTTCTCACACATGGAATGGAAATTGGTAGACCGCACATAGACAAAATGGATTTTCTACAATAGGAGGAAAGATGAAAAATGTGAATAGAAAATATTTGCAAATGGCATTAATTAATAAGCAAAGTGCTGCTGGCCTTTTGGCCTCTTTAACTTATAAATGCAACCCCTGATGACACTTCTGAAAGATACTGCTGTGAGTGTGCTCAAGAAGCATAAATGTTTAAATCAACTTAAATTAAACTAATGAAAAAGCAAACAGATGTGCCATGTAATTTACTCTAAAGCAACTATCAACAACTACAGCAAAACCTCTTAATTTCATTAACTCCTTTCAATTTCCTGCCACATTTCATTTCAAGTCAAGTGCCACAGCTGAGTGCAATTAGTTATGTCAGTTAGATTACACCAAAACCACCGAGGCCAAACTCCAAAGCCATGGTAAAAGAAGTCTGGAACGAATCATAATCCTCATGTACTACTGGGAGGTAAAGAGCTGGTATGCACGTCGAAGCCATTGGCATGGTTGCTGTTCTATCACCATCTTCTAAATACTGCACTGAAATTAAAGTAGATGGTGGTAGCTGCTGAACAGTTTCGACTGCAGCTGCATACTGCAGGATAGCAGACAAGGCAGAAATTGGCTCTACATAGTGAGAAATGTAACAAATGCAAAGGTTGCCATGTTGGAAATTAGTCTATCAAGCTTGATAGTGTAGTATTGCACTTACGGTTTTGGACAACAATTTCTTTGTCGTTACTTTAAGAATTCCTGGAAAAATATCTCAGCTCTTGCCTGTGCTTCTGTCGCTGGCCTATTAATATTCAGTATTTCTTGCATTCTAAGAAGGTAAGGTTTATGTTAGACGAATACCTGAAAGTATGTAGACTAAAAGCTCACTTCTCCAATGTCAAGTGTGTTTCTTGGAACACAAGAAGATACATCATACGTCTTTTGGACTGCAAGAGATGTAGAATGTTCATTGAGGCAAGGCCTTCTCTGAGGTGCTCAATTGCTGTTTTGCGCTTGAACACCAGCTCATTCACTACAAGGCTTTGCAAAATTGCCTCACGTTGCTCAAACGATATATTATGCATCCATCCACTTGCAGAGACTGCATCAATGACATCTAGTCTCATTGACAGTTGCTGAAATACAGCTATTGTGTTGGCTCTTTGCATCTATAAGAACATCAGTAAACCAAACAGACAATCTAAAGTTGTGTCTAAATCCCTTTAGGTTAATTAATTAATATGATATGTACATACATTATTAATTTTGTGTGTGTGTGTGTGTGTGTGTGTGAGAAAGAGAGAGAGAGAGAGAGAGAGAGAGAGAGAGGGAGGGAGGGAGGGAGGGAGGGAGGGAGGGAGGGAGGGAGATGAAAGAGTGAGTGAGGGAGGGAGGGAGATGAAAGAGTGAGTGAGGAGTTGTGATTACCTTTTTCTGAGTTGAATAAAAGTGTGTGAGTTATCATGTACATCAAAACTTCAGATGCTCCAAAGAAACTACAGGCAAAACTTCACCAAGCCCAAAAAGTTGTTGAGCTTAACCAGGTTTACAGCAGTGTAACAAAAGTGATTAGTTAATTATGTGTTTACTTATTTGGTTCAAATAAAAGTGAGTGAGTGAGTGAGTGAGTGAGTGATAAAAGTGAGTGAGTGAGTGATTGAGGGATATATATATAAATACAGAGCATACTGCCCTGATAGTTGTTCATACATACATGTATGTGTGAAGCAGCTGAAGTTAATAATTTTAACCAAAGAGAATGAGTGTGTATGAGTGTGTTGAACATGTCTACACATCAAGCATATACACTTGTAGAAAAACAACACTTCATACCTCAAGTGCGATGCACTTTATGTCTGATTCTGGCATGTCTTCTATTGTAATCTGGGAGATGCAGTCATCTTCGTTGTCACTCAACAAGTATGTGACAAGTGGCTCAGCCAGAAAAGGCATGCCTATTTCACACTGTGCAATGCAATGTGCCAGTGCTGTACCAACTATTTTGAATAATCTGGTTCTGAAAGCTGTGATATTGTGCACTGGCCATAACTTTCTTGGGCGTCCTTCAAATAGACCTCTTTCAGGAGCAAACACAAGCTTGAAGAGCTCTTGAAAGAACTCCCTTTTCAATCCTCCAGCATCAACTCCATCTTCACCGTCAAAACGAATTTGAAGTGGTCTGGACAGTTGTATATTAGAGGCTTTTTTGTAAAATGCCACAGCCTGGGAGAATAGGTTTTCTCGGGATACTTCAAGGCATAGAGGGGGCCCTAGCAAAGTTTGTGTGCAGTGATGACGTAGGAGCTCGGCAGCATCATAACATGACTCCATGTCATCATCTGAGTCAACTGTGAGCTGTTGCATTGGATTGTGACCAGAAGTAGCTGACAGTGTCACTGAGCTGTTGATCTGTGAGGAAGTTGTCGTTGGTAGAAAGTTGCTTGATGGAATGATGCTTGTTGAACTGTCATGCTGGGAAATTGTAATTGGAAGAGTAAGTGAATGAGAGGAGGTTCCTATGTGGGCAGATCTAGATATAGCAGACTCCATAAGCTGAGTAGATACAACTTGGAGTGCATCTTGGTTTTGATGTGCTGAATATGATTCTGTTTCTACCGCAGATGTTTCTGGAGAAGATCTGTAGATACAACAAATCTTTTTGCAAAAACCATAATAACAATACAACAATACAGTGCTCTCTACACGCCATGCAACTATGCCATACACTATGCCAAATAGTCTGCTTGTTTGTCCATCCGTTTGCCTGTCTGTCTGTCTGTCTGTCTGTCTGTTTGTCCGTTTGTCTATCCTGTCAATACAAATATTTCAAAAATTTAGCTATATACAGTAGTTAGTGGTAACTATATGAGTTCAAAAGCTCTATAGGGCCACCATTGTCTATAGCTATCAAACTAACATACATTTAGATGGATGTGATTGATAATCAGAGTTGTATAGATGGATATATATATAGTTTTTGTCAAAAATATTTTGTTGAAAATGGTGGTAGAATATGCTCAATCGAGTGTGTAAGCAGGTTAGTCTTTATTAAATACCTCATTTGAAAATTGCTCTGTTGTCTTGTTTGACTACTCCTGCATGCCATGGTATGCTGTCTCATATAAGCCAAGGGAACTTGCTCACCACATCGACAGCATCTCACAGTTGGATGGGCTTCTTCCAAAGCCTAACAGTGGAAGAAGTTACGATACAGACTTAATTAATCAGTTTTTAAGTGATTCTTTGTTGAAATACAAAATTGTGTTACCTCTTCCACTTGTCTCTCACTTACTGACCTTCTCGAGAGGTCACGTTGAATTGGCCGTACGTATATATTAGTGCTAGCTCTTGTAGTGTTGTTCAAATACTGAGCGGTTACCGGCACTGCGGATTCTGTGAACCTCGTCAAGAGCCTGCTTCAAGGAGATGCCCGTAGTAGCTCATAGCCACCGCAGCTCAAGAGTTCAGGAAAGTCTGTTGTTAGTTGCTCGTGTACGTCTTCTGCCGTGCCGTTCAATCGTAGTCGAATTCGCCGCAGTCCCAAGCCGCTTCCAGAGAGAGCTTGCATCTGGGCGTGGTTTGGGCGGTACATGCGGAAGAACTTGACAAGATACAGAATGTCCGTCGAATTGTGGGAATTCTCGAGCGAGGGTACGTGTACGGCGCCGACGATGTTCGTCGGGAAGAAGCCGTCTGCCTTCGAGATGGTTCCTCTCGGGTGTCTTGTCGTGGCCTTGTGCGACGGAAAAGAGCCGATATCTCTTCTCTGATGCCGGTAGGCTGTGACCGCAGCCGGTTAGCGTCAGAGTCGCTCTCACTCGTACGAACACGTGTTATAGAAGGAGGGACATGGATCGACACACTCGTTCTTCTTCTGCCCTCTGTATCACCAGACGCTGCTCATTCAAATACCGTTGTAGAATTTGTACATAAATTTGTACACACGAACAACTCGCTTCCGTTGCCCAGAAGCCCTTGCACTTGCTGCTGTAGGTTTTGCAGTGCGCTCATAACAGCACGAATACTATCATCACGGTCGTCGCTCGGTCGCTCTTGTTGCCGACTCATAATTCAGTGTAGACTAGGCCTCGTCTAGGTTTCGCGCCGTTTTACCGCAAGACTTCCGCCTTACAGATATCAATTACATGAATACACTGGGAGCGTCGGTTAGCTAGTACTGCTCGGTAGATCACGGAGCAGAATTACTGTAGACATGTCAACTATTGAAACTTAGATACGTGAGACAAAGAAACGAACAGTTACGTGTACACAGCCTTGCTAGTATTAATTAATTAAAATAGTTAGGCTACGAGGTTTGTTCACTTATATAGAACCCTGATTGACTCAAGCTATGCCTCTAAGTTTATATATATATATATACATATATACATATATATATATATATATATATATATAGCCGTGCAGTGCACATGCAGTTAGACTAAAATTAGTTTGGTCAAAGTCACGTGCTTTACTCTTGGATTACCAGTCTATATAGACTGCACAAAAACTCTGCCAACCTGAAAATTAGCAGGCAGACTTCCTGTAAACTGTAAACAGTGAACGCCCATAGAAAATCTCAGTATAGAGATACGCGTGAGACGAACTCGAAGTGATGGGTACGCACGAGAAGGGGTCGAATGCGTGAGAGTCGAAATATCTGGGCTATCGCTAGTAGTCACCAAAGTTGTAGGCGTGTTGCCGTTGTATCGTATTAAACGATCACTAGCGGTACATGTACCCGCTCTACGAGGATGATGATGAATCAATGAATTAGTATTCTATGACAGATGAGACGCAACAAACTCCGCTGCCGTGACGAACAAGTCTACGCCAAAATCATTGCTGTCGGCTAGAGGATTTACTGTTCGTTTCGGTTCTTCGTAATCTGCTTCGCCGAGAGGAACTTGTACGCCATCTGGTAAGTGAACTCCGCTTGCGGTGTCTTCGTCATCGATGTCGCCGGTTGCCGGGCCATTCCGATCCACTCCGTACTCGTCGGGGTCGACAGGTAACGGATCGGCAGCCGTACGCATAGAACCTTGCATTCTGAGCATTCCAGTCATCCATAACTATAGCCACGAGGTACGTGAATTAACGACTCTATGAAATAGGAAATACGTGCAGTGCTGCGAGGCCGCCATCTAGGTCTTACTCGAAGAGGAGATCTTCCTCTCTCGGTAGCCAAACGATGCCTGCACCACGCTTGGCGAAATCCGTCAAGGCTACTTTGAATTCGACCGACGACTATGTAGTGGATACAGAATGAGTCTGTCGCATTGTTACAGTCCGATAGCTGTCGGCGCTCTAGACAGCGAAATATGCTTCTCTATGTGGCAGTGACTGCGACCGTGACATCTCTCCACGATCTCTCGATTCTTTGATTGTGGACAGATCGACCTGCTCTAAAGCTGCCTCTTTCGGTACCTCTGTAGGTCGGCATATATTCTGCGACGTCGACGTTCTCGACACCGCGGTCCGCTCTTACTCTAGACGGGAGACCGTACTCTGCTACGGCTTCTTGGAAGTACGACAGGACGGTAGTGGCTCGATTATTTGAACTGCACTCGAGGTAGACAGGTATTCTACTGTAGCCATCGATACCTAAAACCCATGATGCACGAACACGATTATGTAGGTCACGCCAGGAGTTGTAATCATCACATCGAGTTCTCTAGATGTTTATATACTGTACGGTTCACTCACCTCCATGTATGACTAAACCCCATCGGATTAGACCGTGCTGACCGTCGATATGCCACAAGGCATTCGGGCCGTAGACGTTGTATGTGCGCCGTTGGATTGCGTTCGACCACCCGAGCGCAATTCCCTCTGGATCGACTCTACACGAGCTGTCACGTACTCTTCGACGTGCTACTTGGATACCTAGTCGGAGCAAATGTCCTTTCACCATTCGGTAGCCATGCCTGGGATATCTTTGGTTGATTTGTGAGACTACTTCTTCCGAGTCCTCATCTGAGATGTTTGTGTAGAATTGCCCGACTGACAAACGGTGCTCTGACGAACAGTGCTCCGACAAACGACGGTGAACGGTACGTACCGAACACCCGATTGTAAGCCCTACATCATTTGCTGTAAATCTGTATGACAACAGAAATTCGAGCTGTTCTTTGACACCTCGATCTTTGGTCGACCGGTTCCTTGCACCTCTAAATATAGATTTTTCTAAGTAAATCATGGAACAAAAATACCAACCCAATAATAAGTAATCTAAATGATAGAAATATCAAACAAGATGACCTTCAGAGACATAGTTATCTAATTATATACATAATTGGATGCCGTCGTGCTGGAAGGAAATGGAGGTTGTAATGGAGGTCGTAGGAGATTGCGACATGGAGACGCAGTTTTCGAGTAATGAGTTTCCATCCGAAGATAATCTGCAAGTTTCTCTCGATGACCGACGAAAAGGCATCGTAAAGGCAGTGTATTGTAGACCCCACCCGTCACGTGATACTGTTAGAGCGTCCTAGTATGTGGGACCGATGTACATTTGCTGTTTGTGATCATCGTACTAAAATTATCTTAATACTCTCCAGTCGTCTTAAGCTTTATACTGACCGGTGTATATAAACCAAACACACAAATGCTGTCTATAGGTCCATCTTCGACTGTCCAGTGATACGACTTTGGCTTCGGTTCTCTAGATCTCGGGGACTTAATAATATAATATACAATATGCTGTAGTACATCTAAATATACGGGTATATAGCAACCGTCGTAGTACGTCGAGTGTCAGATGGGATTGATGTCTAGACACGTGGTTAATTAATTAAACTTGATATTCTTGCACTTCCGATTCCTAGGCAGGTGGGATCACAATAACACGACAGTATCTCTGCTGGCCCATCGGCAGACACACCAGCACTGTGCATTTCTTATAAGTTTCAGGGTGCGACCGATAGTCAAGTTTTATTAATTAATTTATTAGAGCCCAGCCCTTTCTGCTTTCCTTAGTTTTCTGATGATGTAGACGTTTGAAAATACCAGCTTTCGGGATCAGATCAGAGCCGTCTATCTAGTCAAGATCAGAGCTGATTACAATGTAGCCTACGCCTACGAGGGCATATAGTCTCGCGTAGCCAGACCATCTCCGCCTACATCCTTCCGGCGAGACTAAGGCACAAGCAAGCGCACATATATCTTGACAGTGTCGTGTTGTGACGATTAGACCTACGCTAGAGTAGACCAGACACCAGACTTCGCACCTAGATGTTAATCTTACCTCTGTCTGCTGTAAACCTGCTGCCTCTGTCTATGGCGTGCTACCAATGCCAAAACAATTGCTGCAGCACTAATACTCAGCATTAATAGAATGAGAAAAAACATTGTGCATAATGCATTATGCATAATTGGTAGCACGCCATAATTCACTAGGCATTTTATATAGAAAGCATTATACACAATGCTTTTCTCATTATATTAGTGCTGAGTATTAGTGCTGCAGCAATTGTTTTGGCATTGGTAGCACGTCATAAAGAAACCTAACAATCAACGCGGTAACTTCTTAGAGGGGAAGTCCAACAAAAATGAACTTAACTTGTATGAGTAGATCTTACGAATACAAATCGATCGGTATAAGTCACTCCGCTATCTTCGCTTTTGTATACGAGAACGAGCGATGTTTCTGTGATGTGCAACGCCCACGCGCCTGCTCCGCGCTTCCTGGTCGATTAAGCTCCGCCCACTGGGAACCAATCAATGCGTTTACGGATGACTGCTACGGATATATCGAGAATGACGAATGCGAATGCGAAGATATTATGAAGATCTGCCTTTTTGCCGTCAGTGGTTCCTCTCTAAAGTAAAATGGTGTCGGTAGAGCTGTTTCCCTGCCAGACCTTGAAGCATAATTCCTCAATACCACGGCTTACCTAGAGAACGCGCTTGTGCTTGAGTATTTTGCCGTCTGGCGTGTGCTACAGGGGACGTTCCTATTTGCACATCCGGTCTGCTCACTTTCTTTTGCCGCTGATTGGTAGAAGGTTACAATCCCGGATGTTAAAAATAGGCTTATCCTCTGTACAGTAGCTCACGCCAAACGGCGCGCTGTACGTTTCTCTTCGGATATTAAAAGAACAAGGATAAACAAATACTCAAGCCCAAGCGCGTTCTCTAGGTAAGCTGTGGTATTGAGGAATTATGCTTCAAAGTCTGGCGGGGAAACAGCTCTACCGACACCATTTTACTTTAGAGAGGAACCACTGACTGCAAGAAGGCAGATCTTTATAGTATCTTCGCATTCACATTCGTCATTCTCGATATATCCGTAGCAGTCATCCGTAAACGCATTGATTTGTTCCCAGTGGGCGGAGCTTAATCGACCGAGCAGGCGCGTGGGCGTAGCACGTCACATCGTTTACAAAAGCGAAGATAACGGAGTAACTTATACCGATCGATTTGTATTCGTAAGATCTACTCATACAAGTTAAGTTCATTTTCGTTGGACTTCCCCTTTAACAATATTGATAGTTGGTAAATTGTGACCTAATTATTGTGTTACTACATACCCACAGCGGGGTGTCCCTATAATTTTGTCCAAGTCTGTGTGTATAGCTCCCTCTATATCTTATAGGGTCCTACATGTGTAAGTTGTCTGTCTGTCTGTCTGTCTGTCTGTCTGTCTGTCTGTCTGTCTGTCTGTCTGTCTGTCTGTCTGTCTGTCCCAATCGCACAAAATCTCTACCAAACTAAAACTCTACAGAAACCAGCCCTATATATCTGTCTGTCTGTCTGTCTGTCAAAAATTTGTCTGTCTGTCTGTCTGTCTGTCTGTTTGTCTGTCTGTCTGTCAGTCAGTTTATACACGTACATGTATTTGTTTGTCTTTTTGTTTGCAAGCTGTTTGTAGTGTTTATGTTTAAATTTGGTTTGCATGATTACATTTACAGTCACTTGGTGATTAAATATTGAGATAGCCATACAGGCCTGATGGCAATAAGACTCTGTGACCAGCCGGACAAACTGTAGTTATAAGCTTATGTCTGCCGGACAGACAGCTTTCTTGTTCTTACATTTTCTTGAAACGTTTGAACTTATACATGCAAATGACTTTAGTCCAGTTTCAACCAGACCACTTTTTAATATTTGTACTTTTACCAACGGACCATTTTCGGTAAGTTTCGAATAGACCGGTAGTTGATTAAATAAGTTTTTATTTAATCACTCTGAGACAGCCTCCTACCAAGTGCCTGCAACTCGCAGATCAGAATGCATACAGCTCGTAGACATGTTCATTCTGGTTTTAGAATAGCAGATAGTAAGTGGAACCAGATGGTGTTGCTTCTTTTATCTCTTTCTAATACCTCATCACCCTATGAACTTTTTGTTTTCTAGGAGACCCTTCTTGGAGTCTAAGAATTAACCCTGTGTTACATCGTACTCTGCACAGACCCAATGCATGGTTTTATAACTGGCCGCCTTTCACTATGACGTCGATGACGCTCAAGACGTTGCATTCTGTCACTACATTACTATGTAATATGAGAAAAAAATTATGTTTTGTGTTTGTCTGCATGCACATGCGCGTCGACCTGTGCTTGTTTGCTAATTTTCAACCGGACCACTTCCAAACTGCCGGCTACGGTCCTGTAGTAGTCTACCTTAAGCCATGCATGAGCAAGAAAAGGGCAGCAACAGTGAGACGAGAGAGAGAGGGAGAGAGAGAGAGAGAGAGAGAGAGAGAGAGAGAGCAGAAAGTGGCAACAGAGTGAATGTGTGTCTCCACATAACGTGTATCTTTTATGCAAATTGCATATCCTATGGATATCGCACATCGTAACATATGTATATTGCTATCCTATATTAGGGCGTATCTTCACTTAATTAACTCCACCCTATTTTAACACCTACTCTAATCCCCGGTTATTTTGTAGTCTACCCCAAATCTCACCCGAGTTAACCCTGTGAAAACACGCTCATTGATTGCTTTCTTTTCTAAAAACGTTTGACAAAGTGTCCCGTCAATTCTTGTCGGACCTGACAAATGCTAGAGTTGGTTTGGAAAATGTCGGATGTCCGGCTGTTATTTCCAGGCCTGCCATGCGTGTGATGAGTGAAAGGGCCATGCAGATGACGATTGAATCGACAGACGGTATGCTTCACTAAATGTCAGGTGACTCCTCTAGACAAAGAAGTGGCTGCACGAACGTACAAGTTTAGAAACAGACAGACAGGCTGACGAACAGGCAAGCAACAGACAAAGTGTAAACGAGTGTGTTTGTGTGTTTAGCTTGTTGAGCGTTACGTTAAAACAACACACGCCAAGACTCACGATCAATACACTCTGGATGTTCTCGACGTTTTCTTTATCGACAAGAAGTCGACATTCACCGACATCGGCAACAGGTAACCACACGACACAGTCACAACATCCTTCTATCACTCATTCCACAAACATCCATCATATCAGGCAGCTCTTATGGCATGGCTCTAGGCTGACCGATTGGGTTGGCATTCTGAGTGAAGGTCTCAAGATTGCACCCCCAGAAGCACCAGTCACAGGCTACATGGTATTACATCAGCTGTTTATGATATTTTAATGTGTGATTTTTGTATGTTTTTGTTTCAGTTTGGAAAAGGTGTCTATTTTGCTGATATCTGTTCGAAGAGTACGTGCAAACTATTGTTTTGCTACTCGCTCGAAAAACGTCGGTCTTCTTCTACTTTGTGATGTTCGTTTAGCATCGTCGTTGTTTGTAGATTGTTGGTGTGGTTGATGGCTGTGTGGTGTAGGTATCATTGGGGACAACGAATGATTTGTTAGCTGCAGATTATGATGCAGATCAGCTGCCTCGTGGAAAGCAGAGTGTAATGGGGAAAGGAAGGATTGCACATGATCCAGGGAATATACACACAATGTGAGGAGACAGATTGAACAGATTGAGACAGATGGATGGACAGACAGACAGACAGATGGACAGATAGATAGATAGACAGACAGACAGACAGATGGACAGATAAACAGACAGACAGACAGATAGACAGATCTACAGACAGACAAACACACATACATACAAATTTATATTTGTGCAGGTCTGATGGTTGTGTCGTTCCTCTCGGTCCAACTTGTGATACCAAAGTACATAACCCACACGGCTACACACTCAACTGCAACGGTGAGTCAACCGCCCTACGCACCTCTCGTGATCAGCCACGGACAACAGACTAACATTTGTATTTTCGTCATAGAGTACGTCATATATGATGAGAAGCAGGTAAAATGCACGAATGTAATACATAACTCCATCTATCAATAAAACAAATAATGATTAATTAGTAACTACTACCTATAATAATATAATTAATTATTATTGATATTTAATAGAATACAAAATAATATAATCAGCATAAGAATTTGATGTGTAGTAACTAAAGTGAATGAGAGTTGGTCGACTAGAATCCTGATGCATACATACATGCGTACACTGTGTCTGATATGGACAACAGGCATGAGTTTGTTTGTGTCTGTCATGGTTGTCTAAGACGTGTGTCCTCAATTTAACATGTTTCCATGTTTACAGGATTGTTGATATTGGAGATAAAATATTACAAAATTAATAATTAATTATTTAAATAAATAAATAATTAATTAAATACATAAATAATTAGAAACATTAAATGCAAATATTTACTTCAATAGACACATGAGGGTGACACGATGTTTTCTTGTAGATCAAGATGCGTTATCTGGTGAAGCTGAGATTCAATTTCCAATAGCTATCAGCAGTTCAATACAAATCAACTAAACTTTTGTCTTTACTGTATCTTCTATATACACTATTTGTACAATAACTTCCATTATAATGAGTGTTCATCTTGTAAGAAGAGGCTGAGGTTTGTGTGTCTGTCCTTCACTTGTGGTATGATATCATGCTGTACAAGTCGACATAAATGAACGTATTGGTGGCTGCTTGACATCCTGCCACATCCAGTCAATGATGAAATATCAGAGATAATCAAGTTGAAGTGAACCTACAGACACAATCAATGTCTCATTGGTGTGTATTTGATATACTGAATAATATGTGAGTCAAGAGACACTTAAGTGGTCGATTTATGTTCTAACTATCCTGTGACTGTTTGTGCTCAGTTGTATGTCTCTGTCTTTTGTATGTCTGTTGCTTGTGTGTCTGTCTGTATTTGTGCTGCTCTACAATTGTTTTCTTTCCACTCACACTCATGCATACACATTTGAACTCAACAGATGCACCAACAGTATGTCATCCAACTCAATAATGTTACCTTGTTCTTGGGCAGTTACATCATTGCTTTGTGTGTAATTTCAATCAGTTGTGTCATCCTATCAATAACCATCTTGTTCACAAACAATCCACTGTCATCAAAATGTTCTTACTTTCTGATGATATTTTCTTCTGGATGATAATCTTCTACATATATTGTAGCTGCACACAACAACAAGGCTGTTGGTTCGCAGCAAGCAAAGTGTGTTGTCTTGTTTCTCTTATTTTCCTTTTCCCGTCCACATATAGATAATTAGTTCTTTGTTTCAGAGCAAACAACAATTATTGTTACGGATAGGATTATCACTCTGATTATCACTCTGTATGATTCAAGTTCCAATCAGTTTGTGCCAAGCTTAGATTCAATCTCTCTCCTGACTATTCCTCCCACTCCAGCTTTATCACAAGCGACCAACAACTGCTGAACTGTAGCATGTTGGGTTTCACCTGTCCAGGCTGACAAAACTTTATGTAATTTCTCTTTGTATGTGTAAATTTGTCGTTCACATTCCGTTAGGACTGTTTCTGAAACATCAAGGTGTATACCTAGTTGATGCCAACGTTTTCCAACGTTTTCAGCTACTATTTCTTTGATGAGTGGAGTGACCCTGTCAGAGTCACCAGGTGGAGTCGTCTTCTCAGATGCTGCATTAGGCAACATCAAGTAACTCAAATGCTTTTGAGGTTCAGATGGAATGCGAGCAACAAGTAGAGCATCATACAATTCACATACCATCAGTTGGTTGTCTCTTGACTCTAACCACTCACTTAATATGCGGAATGCTGGTGGCTGGACAAAACTGGAGTCAGAAATGTTTTGCTGTAGCTTTGATACCATAGACTCAGACTGGTCAGAACCAAATATGATACTTGTTAAGGAAGGCCAGAACTCTCCAACATCTGCTGCTATCTGGTGGAGATCCAATCGATCCACTGGAGTTGCACTTTCCGAAGACAAAACGTGACATAAAGGAATACCTTTCTTTACACTTGGACACACTAAATAAATACAAAACTACACATAAACACATTCTATGTGAAGACAGGATTCGTGTTTGTTGTTTACCCTGTTGTACTGCTTGAATGTGTTTGGACATCTCTGCACTGTATCTTCCTGCTACAGCATCTACAGCAAATGTTCCCCACGATTCATTTGGCACAAACTGCTTAGGTCGACTGAGGGGAGACTTTGTACTTGTGCTAGAAGAACTTCCACTGTAGATGAATCTATCAGGGAGAACACCAGGAACAGACTGGAGAAGATCCTCCATGTCTGACACACAACGAAGAAGAACATGCCACAATCTGCCAACACTGTGATGTGACTTGACTACTCTACCACTGAGACATATAGAGCCAGGTGAAGTATTCTTGCTGCAATTGATAAGCAAAGTCACTGCACCATAACACATCAGCAGTCCACTGCTCCAGTGACGAATAAAATTGGAGTGACGATGGCAACGAGCAGACAGTCGTTCAAACAAACCCAATGGACGTTCATATGCAAATGAGTATTCCACTGCAACTTGTATGACTCCATGTGGTATATCTAGAGGCCATAGTTCATTAACATCCTCTGGTTTCTCATCATTGAGTAACCATGGCAACAACAAGCCAACATTATGTTGTTTTAGCTTAGAAATCATTTCTTTGCAACTGTCTGTTTGCTCTTGATGACGATTTTGTTCTATTGTGTGACCAGATGAATCTGATGTCGGGTTGGTGCTACTTGGCAGAGCTAAAGTGATCTGACGTCTTCCCAGAGCTTGTGCCAGTTCCTGAACTACATCATCTGATGAGCCAGTTAGATAACCAAAGTCGAGAGCAAGAAAGAGCTTAATAAACACGTCAACATGACGATCTGCAGTAAGATGGAACTCACTCCACAGTGCCAGCAGCATAGATATCCTAGCAATGCCATCAAAAACAAGATCACTTTTCATCTCCTTAAACTTCTGAGGACCTATATCTACCCCAATAAACCGATCATCATATTCTAAAGATTCGTGATCATGTCTGAAAACAGCCTTAAGTAAAGTGACCACAAATGGTGGTACAGGAAAGAGAACTTCTGCTAAAGTCGGGTGATGAGAGTAATACAGAATGCTTCCTACCTGGTTCAGGTAGTTTAGCAACTCACGACAGCTTTCTTCTGTCAGTCCGTGCTCTACACACAGTTGCATTGCATAAGAGACATCTGTAATGGGGACAGACGTGTGAGGTTGTGGTGTAATCAAATTGTCTTCTACAGTTACCCATGATGACGGCAGCTCTGTGTGCAGTGAAGGTATCAGCCTTTCATTGCCACACAGTTGTCTTAAATGAATCTTCACACTGACCACACCCTCGTGTGTAGCTGCACTCGTCAATAGCACATTTTCTTCAACAGTTATTCGCTGAAAGTCGAAAAAGTGAAGACGTTCTGATACGTATTTGTTCTTTGGAGAATCACCAGTTGCAATGATTCGTTTCATTCGATCAATCTCAGCTTGTCTGATCTTCAAGAATTGACGTAGACAAGTGTGCAGATGTTCGTTCCACTCTCTACTCATTTCTTCTCTTGACATGTCGACCATCAGATCAACTTTACTCACAACAATAGCAATGTGAGCTCTGCTGTTTCTGTCATACACAACTTGCAGGAAATCTGCAATACTTTGTCGAAAACATTGTTTAGTAAACTTATACTGATTGCTGTCAACAACAATCAATACCAATGAATTGTCACTGATGAACAGCTGGTTAGTTAGCATGTACGCTCTATGGCCACCACAGTCAATGACTTTGCATTCTATTTTATCATCCAGCTTCATCACTTTTTCTACTACCCCTATAGTTCTCTCATCGGGTTCTGCCAGAAATGGTTTACCACTCTCCAGTGCTTTAACGAAGCTTGTTTTTCCTGCCATTGTAGTTCCCATCACTAGAATCTTTATTCTGCCACGTCGCACTCCACCCACCTTATCCAGCTCACGGAAATATTCTCTTATAGAATCAATGCCTTGGTTGCACACTTCAATGGGTGGAAACACTAATGGGCATCCATCTACTTTCAATTTCTTAAGTTTGGAGCTAAAGACAAATTCCTTAGGAAGGTGAGTGACTGAAGTTCCTGATATGTCAACTTCTTCAATTTTGACTTCTACAAGTACATACGACAACAATTATTAAGCAAAACAAACATTGAGTAAACAAGTACATATGGTGTAGACTGAAACCCAATAATCATTTTACAAAGAAACAAATACAAGTAAGTTTCAATCACTTCATTCATTAGACATTCTGTCTTATCATCTTGATAACACACTTCATCTCTGTTTTACTCCATTATCTATTATGCTATAAACTCTTATCTGTTAGTCTACTAAACACAACATTTATCATATTCACATCACAAAGCAGCAAACTTGCCAACTACATGCATGCCACACTTACCATCCATAATTAAGACTAAATCATCCAACACTCTAGTTTAACCTTACAAACGTAAATAAGTTAATGACTAACTAAAATGGTTACAGATTTTATTGTACAAGTGCAATCGACAATGTGAAATGCAACTAATTTATTAGTAAGTTACTTATTGATTAGCAAACAATGACATATCATCTATAAACCTATTTCGTTGCATGTTGTCAAGTGTATTCATACTGTTGCTAGGATTATTTTTAGAGCATCGAGGCATTACACATAGCAACAGGTCAATACACATAGCAACGGGTCAATACACATAGCAACGGGTTAATACACATAGTAACAGTGTATTTACACGTGAATACACGTAAAAACCTCTGTATTGTAATGGCTCAAATGTTTGTTAATATATAGAATGTGGCAAGAGAGAGGCAACATGCAGGACAACATGCAACAAAACACTTAGAACAAGGCAGGATCGACAATACCACAATACTCCCCTCCACTACTCAGGCTTCCCTCAAATATTAGCCTTTGCTTTGCCTATACAACACCATACTTCATCACATTTTATACACAATTGTAACTACCCGTCACCTCTCACTCTTACTGACATAACTCACACTCCAACAATTCTCCAACAATTACAGTCAAACAAGTGAAAGTTAACTAGCCTATTTATGCCTGTTAATTAAGCTGATTGGCTGATACAAATGTGACCTTACAAAAGTTTAAGATAACATATGTTATAAATACTATACTTGATTAAACAAATAATTATCGCTTTCATAAACGACACTTTCAACACACATGCTGGACAAATGACAATGTAACATCAAAATGATTGAACACTACAACTGTTGAACATTATCTAAAGACCACAAGAACAAGAAAGGCAAACACACAGACAAACTTTCAAGACCATAAAATATAAGTACCGTAAATGGTAAATGCCAGAGATGCTTATTAATGTATATCAAACAAATCTATAGCCTTTGTGCTTGATTAAGAGCCCAAGCGCCTAGTCAAACAGAGGCGCTGCGAGGCTTCAACAAGACAATTTTAGCTATGAAGTTGACAGTACTTAATTCCACAACCAACCATCCCAGCTCCCAAACTATCAACCATTGAATGATACATGTACTTATCAGATCACACCTGTCGAAAACTTCTCGGACATCTTCCCCATATGACATCAAATAAGCAGATTTGGCCAAATATAACCTTGCCAAATTAGGTAAAGTAACAGTGCAAAACAAAAAAGGACAATCATTTGAGCAAAGACACTTAACTCTCTAATTTTGTTTGTCAACAACACTTAAGTTGTATTGTGTTTGGTATACCACACTGGCTGGCTTTACAGACAGTCACTTATTCACACATTTAGGAGTAAATTACTACTATGACAACACACAAACTGAACAAATTTTTCTTATTATTAGAAACAAGCAAACTTGTTTCAGAGTAATAATGCATAATGTAATGAATGTCACTCAAGAAAGTATTGTACATGACTAAATTAGTGGTATCTTTCTCTAGCTATAACAGTCACAAGTCATATTACTATTTACCTGTATTTGGTACACTTTCTATACCACAATTGCTTAGATCCAATCTCCACAAGTTCAGTCCATTCCATATATTGTTGGGAAGACACAACAATCTCTTGTTACCAGATAAATTCAATGTTCGCAAATGTTTCCACTGCAAACATGACAATGTGGGAAATACTTCTAGTTTGATTTCTGACAAATCCTGCTCTTCTAGATCATGAAGATCATTCCATTCAGCTGCCAGCTGCTGTATGTTACACTCATGCAAATTTAACTTTTTCAACTTGGTAAGACCTGTACATGAGAATGTCTGAAGATTTTTGTTCCATGACAAATCCAGCTCTTCTAGATCATGAAGATCATTCCATTCAGCTGGCAGCTGCTGTATGTTACACTCACGCAAATTTAACTTTTTCAACTTGGTAAGACCTGTACACGAGAATGTCTGAAGATTTTTGTTCCGTGACAAATTCAGCTCTTCTAGATCATGAAGATCATTCCATTCAGCTGGCAGCTGCTGTATGTTACACTCACTCAAATCTAACCTTTTTAACTTGGTAAGACCTGTACATGAGAATGTCTGAAGATTTTTGTTCCGTGACAAATTCAGCTCTTCTAGATCATGAAGATCATTCCATTCAGCTGGCAGCTGCTGTATGTTACACACACTCAAATCTAACTTTTTCAACTTGGTAAGACCTGTACATGAGAATGTCTGAAGATTTCTGTTGCCTGACAAATTCAGCTCTTCTAGATCATGAAGATCGTTCCATTCAGCTGGCAGCTGCTGTATGCTACACCCACTCAAATATAACTTTTTCAACTTGGTAAGACCTGTACATGAGAATGTCTGAAGATTTTCGTTCCGTGACAAATTCAGCTCTTCTAGATCATGAAGATCATTCCATTCAGCTGGCAGCTGCTGTATGTTACACCCACTCAAATATAACTTTTTCAACTTGGTAAGACCTGTACATGAGAATGTCTGAAGATTTTTGTTCCCTGACAAATTCAGCTCTTCTAGATCATGTAGACCATTCCATTCAGCTGGCAGCTGCTGTATGTTACACCAACTCAAATATAACTTTTTCAACTTGGTAAGACCTGTACATGAGAATGTCTGAAGATTTTCGTTCCCTGACAAATTCAGCTCTTCTAGATCATGAAGATCATTCCATTCAGCTGGCAGCTGCTGTATGTTACACCAACTCAAATCTAACTTTTTCAACTTGGTAAGACCTGTACATGAGAATGTCTGAAGATTTTCGTTCCCTGACAAATTCAGCTCTTCTAGATCATGAAGATCATTCCATTCAGCTGGCAGTTGCTGTATGTTACACCAACTCAAATTTAACTTTTTCAACTTGGTAAGACCTGTACATGAGAATGTCTGAAGATTTTTGTTCTGTGACAAATTCAGCTCTTCTAGATCATGAAGATCATTCCATTCAGCTGGCAGCTGCTGTATGTTACACCAACTCAAATTTAACTTTTTCAACTTGGTAAGACCTGTACATGAGAATGACTGAAGAGTTTTGTTCCGTGACAAATTCAGCTCTTCTAGATCATGAAGATCATTCCATTTAGCTGGCAGCTGCTGTATGTTACACCAACTCAAATTTAACTTTTTCAACTTGGTAAGACCTGTACATGAGAACGTCCGAAGATTTTTGTTCTGTGACAAATTCAGCTCTTCTAGATCATGAAGATCATTCCATTCAGCTGGCAGCTGCTGTATGTTACACCAACTCAAATTTAACTTTTTCAACTTGGTAAGACCTGTACATGAGAATGGCTGAAGATATCTGTTCCCTGACAAATTCAGCTCTTCTAGATCATGAAGATCATTCCATTCAGCTGGCAGCTGCTGTATGTTACACACACTCAAATTTAACTTTTTCAACTTGGTAAGACCTGTACATGAGAATGTCTGAAGATTTTTGTTCCATGACAAATTCAGCTCTTCTAGATCATGAAGATCATTCCATTTAGCTGGCAGCTGCTGTATGTTACACCAACTCAAATTTAACTTTTTCAACTTGGTAAGACCTGTATATGAGAATGTCCGAAGATTTTTGTTCTGTGACAAATTCAGCTCTTCTAGATCATGAAGATCATTCCATTCAGCTGGCAGCTGCTGTATGTTACACCAACTCAAATTTAACTTTTTCAACTTGGTAAGACCTGTACATGAGAATGGCTGAAGATATCTGTTCCCTGACAAATTCAGCTCTTCTAGATCATGAAGATCATTCCATTCAGCTGGCAGCTGCTGTATGTTACACTCACTCAAATTTAACTTTTTCAACTTGGTAAGACCTGTACATGAGAATGTCTGAAGATTTCTGTTGCATGACAAATTCAGCTCTTCTAGATCATTCAAGGCTGTTGCCTCTCCTATCATCTC
>NC_085095.1:7514311-7516811 GCF_963422355.1 Corticium candelabrum
AATTGCCAACCATATATGTACATATGTATAGCTCCCTCTATGTCTTATAGGGTCCTACATGTGTATGTAAGTTGTCTGTTTGTCTGTCTGTCTGTTTGTCTGTCTGTTTGTCTGTCTGTCTGTCTGTCAAAAATCTGTCTGTCTGTCTGTATGTATGTATGTATGTATGTCTATCTGCCTATCTGTCTGTCTGTCTGTCTGTCTGTCTGTCTGACTGTCTGTCTGTCAATTTCATTTATTGAAACACAAACTCTACGTTACATTTCTAACACTAAATACAAGCAATCTACTGAGTTCAGCTTTACTTTAATGCAAACTACTTTGATAGTCTCTATTGTGTATGTTCTCATCTTCTTCTCCAGGGAAGACACGTGTCAACTTGTGGAGGATGACTTTAGTGTTGCATCGTTGTAATATTGTTGAGAATTTTTTCTCCAAAAACCTCTAAAGTCAGCCTGTCTGTCTGTCTGTCTGTCCAATACATATATTTCATACATTGAAACTAGTACACTCACACAACACTGTAAAACAAACAAGCAAGCCCGCAGGCCCTATGCTAAAACTAACTGCTAACGCATAAACTGTCAAAAATCTGTCTGTTTGTCTGTCTGTCTACCTGTCTGTTTGTCTGTCTGTCTATCTGTCTGTCCAATACATATATTTGAAACATGGATCTAGCAACATACAATATGTAACTACAAGTCAAATTACACAGAATCACCTAGAGACTACAGATATCAACTACTAAACCAACTGAGAACTAAAATTACATTTTCTAACTACTAAAGAACCCAAAGAGGGTCCAGTTATTACAACACTAATTATTGGAGATGAAAGCGGCTTGTGTTTGTGTGGACTCTGCAACCCAAGGATGACATCTTGCGTTGGATTACTCTAGCATTGCATCGCTGTAATTGAATGCTGAACCTTTTCCGCCAGTGATCCATAAATTGTGCCGAGTTGTGCCGACCATTCTTATCTAAAGATTGAGATCCGAGAGAACATAAGTATTGGTCTCCTTCATCACCCCATCTACCAAAGTGTTCAATGACTAAAGGCTTAAAGATTATTTGGTTGCCAGTTGGTAGCCTTTCAAAATCTTGATATTTGATTTTTTTTCTTTTCTTCTCTTCGCTTCGAAGCTAGACCATCTACTCTTGAGGATGAGGGAAATACCTCTGAGCTCCAGGGATGGGCAAGAGAGATGTCTAAATCAATACTCATACCAGAAGATGTATCAAGTGCTATAATGTCTGGTCTGTCATCCGAGTTTGAGTAGCGATGTCTTGGCTCTCTCCTGTGTGGTATGTGAAGTTCACTTAGACAATCAGCCCAAACATTTGCAATGGATTCGTGACTCCAAACTGGGCCACCACCAACCTTGCATGTTTGTCAAAAATCTGTCTGTCTGTCTGTCAAAAATCTGTCTGTCTGTCAAAAATCTGTCTATCTGTCTGTCTGTCTGTATGTCTGTTTGTCTGTCTGTCAAAAATCTGTCTATCTGTCTGTCTGTCTGTCTGTTTGTCTGTCTGTTTATCTGTCCGTCTGTCTGTCTGTCTGTCTGTCTGTCTATACCATCTCTATTTATCTACAAAACATAACTAACACAAACTGATCTACACATCAATAAAACAAACCCCACCTCACCTGTCCATGAAGTGCAAGCGAGTTCGGTCCCGGATTGATTTCACACCCACAAGCTTCCAACCACACCAGCTTCGCATCCACACTGTCCGTATCAGAAAGACTCCACAAGTCATCATCAACCTTCCCACTAATCGCAGAAACATCCACCGACTTGCTCATCGCGTCATCCTCCGTCTCGTTCATCGCCTCCAGCATCGACTCGACAACCAAGTCAGTCTCGACTGCTTGTGCAGACTGGCCACCCTCCACTGTCCCTTGACTATCCAATACATCAGCATTACCATCCAAGTCAAGATCCATGGAGATCATACTGACACTCGCAAACGATGACTGACTCTCTCCCTCTTGAGTTTGATTCAACTGGATGCTGTCGGTCTCTCCCATTGTTTCGCTCGTTTCGTTGGCTTTTGACTTTGCAAGTCGTTGCATGCGTTTCAGTTCGCGATCCGACGGCATCAGCTTCACCTTGACCGACGCATCTTTGAGTCCCGGACGAACGCCGCTGTGAATTGGAGACTGTAGATATGGTGTGTGCATGCAATGCAAACTGAGTGCGACTCGATCAAATGTGATTGGCTAAAAATAAATTTATCATAGATATTAATTGGATGTTGAGTAGGACGGCATTGTACCTTGAACAGTAGACTGACAAACTCGATTATGATGGTGACTTCGCTGTCTGTGTAAAAGACGCCATCTTCGTTGCCTGGTTTCCCGCTCTGGTAGTTGAATATGGCATCAAAGGGTAGCAGTACTGGTGTGCAGAGCAACATAAAGAGGCGGCACAAAGAAAAGGTTTATTGTCTGTCTACTTGTCTGTCCATATGTATATACAGCCGTATGTTTGTCTATT
>NC_085095.1:7531811-7574311 GCF_963422355.1 Corticium candelabrum
CTAGCATGTAATTGTTTTGAGTGTATTGCTGGCAAATACCTCTTCCGACCAATAAGAGTTTCAACGTATCCACTCTGTCGACAGCTCATCACTGTCTTGCTCAGATATGACTTCAAACCTGGGTACTGAGATTTGAACGAATCCATGAATTGAAGTGCATTGCTTTCACACACTTCGAGCTGCTCTGCTAATGCTTTGGCTCTAATGCCATAGATCATGCCATAACAAATTTGTTTGGCTTGTTGTCGTTGTGTTGGAGAGACCCGATCGACATCTACAGAAAGCCACTTACTGGCTATCATCTTGAATACATCACCCCCACTGCTAAGAATATCCCTTAGTTTCACGTCTTGAGAAAGATGGGCAATGAGCCTTAGTTCCAACTGCGAGTAATCAGCAGCAAGAAGAAGTGCGCCAGAAGATGCTGTAAAGAAATTTCGCATGCAAATAGAACTAGTTGTGATGGTTTTCAATGGAGATTGTGAGCGTTGAATTTTTCCGTGATGTGACACTACCCGCATACAAGGACTAGTTGTCATGCTAACAGCCGTGCCAATATCAAACTCCCTTGGAACATTCTGTAAGTTCGGATTACAAACAACAACTCGACCTGTAGCTGTGTGTGTCTGACAGACAAAGTAAATTCGATCAGTATCCATCATTGCATTGCACTGTCGAGCCTTCTGAATGGGATACAGTGTTTTGGAGATTGCACAATGAATTCGTCTCCATTCCAATATAACACCAGGAAGTAGATGATTTCCTTGCAGCTTCTCTAGCACATCTTTTGAAGTACTACGCTGAGCAAGATGTCTCCATCATTTCGCTGCACTGGGTTTCACTGTTCTTATGCAAAGATCAGCAGGAGTGGAGATGCCTAACTCATGAAACAGTACAATGGATATATCCTTTGGACTGGATAAAGAAAATTTGCGACCAGCCAAATGGTAAGCCTCTTGTTCGAGAGACAGTTTCCTTTTCTGTAGAATGGCCTTCTGCTTTTCACATTCATCTCGAGAAAATCTAATCCCATTAGTTTCCATTTTTGCTAAGCTAATTATTGATGGCATTTCGACCTGTGTGAATGCTTTCCATAGATTTCAGCCTCCAGCATCAGTTTGAGATGATCCATTAAAATTGATGACAAAACTGCTTTAGCACAAGCTTTAACACGTGGTGACTCAGGATTTGTTACAAGAAACCCAATACTTTCTTTCTTTGAATTGACCTCATTCGGCAGATAATTGGAAAGTAGTCGATAGTAGTTTTTCTCCTTCTCATCAGGTCGAAGTAGCCAGTCTGCAACCTTGGGATCTGCAAACGATCCTTGAACAATTGACAAGTTACAGGCTGCCGACAATTTCTTGATCTGCTCTTTCACATTAAACATTACACAAACAGATGATGCATCACAACCTTCTAACACATCTTGTAAACCATTAAGTAGCATAGTCCGAGTCACACTGTTGTGAACAAGAGGCTCACGTGACCTCGATTCCAAGTCCTCCTCACCTACATCACTAGATTGTTCAGGTGACAAAGCCAGTGATAAGAAATATGCATCTTTACTATTCCAACATACAGCAAGGCCAATTATTTTCTCCGTGGAGTTTGGGATATCAATGCCTCCAAGATGGACATGCTTATTAACTAGTCGTCTTCTAAAATGACTTTGACAAAAGGCAGTATCAGAGACATGATAACAAGCAAGACATAAAGAGTAACAACTCTGTGATTTCCACTTTGTCAAAAACAATTGAAATGACTCCTTGTCAGCTGCGACATCAATGATATGCAAATTGCCTTGAGCTTGTCTCATCTGAAACACAGTATGGTGAGTTGGCAAAGCCTTTGCAGTTGAACCTTGTTTGCCAGTTCTATTGCACAATGTAATCCTTTCTGTTATTAATGTCACCATGCAATATTTTCTCTTTCTGCAGCAAATGATGTACTGATGCTAGATACGACGAATGTTGTTTCACTGACTGTTGGCTCTTTGAACAAACTGCTACTTCATTTACTTCTGTAGTCTGTTGCAACTCCTTCGCATCTATTCCGGACATCATATTCAGTTCACTCTCAGAAAACAGAGACGTTTTACTGAATGATTGTCCAACTCATTCTCATATAGCTCATATAGTCATTCTCATGGATTGGTTGTCGCAAGGTGTAGCGGGATAGCCGGGTCACTCCAGCTCATTCGCTCAGCAATGGCGGATCTAGAGGGGGTTCCAGGGGTTCAGTGCCCCCTAAAATTTTGTGACGTCATCACACGGAGATGACCGCGTACCAGCAGTGCTTGTTACTTCCTGACGTGACTCGCAGCTCACGTTTCAGTTTTAAGTAACTTCACACGGAGGTGCAGTACAGATTATGAACTTTCGACGTAGGTCCATCATCGTCGGACAGTACGAGTGAGTCGTACGGTACTCCTACTCTTTCTACATTAATTTATGGTAACTTGTTTCAATCTCAGCTGTTCTCCAACAACATGTTTCATTTACTTCCTTGCAATGATAATGTTTCAAAGTAGTTATTTTCTATCTCATGAAAGTATACTTCCACCTTTGATGGTCACAACATTCACAATTTCATGAAACCATGTATGTCTATAGAAGCTTTCTTTGGAAAGAAAGAAAAAGGGGTAACATTTGCCTGTTTAGCGAAAGACATGTATAGGCTTGCAAGATCAATTCAAATTCTCCAGTACTGTAAATCCATTAACGTATACTTCCGTTCTATGGTATAGGTGATTAAATAGCTAATTTATATCTGGAGGCGTGGCTGATCCTAACGTTTGTGACGTCACGGAACCCCCCATTTGAAAATCCTGAATCCGCCCCTGCGCAGTACCGACTTGTGCCTTGCACTTCGTCATTCGTCCTGCTGTAGAGTCTGCAGATTGTGCAAGAGCTGCAGCAATGCGTTTTCCAGTGCTATTTGTCGTCGTGTTCCTGTCCGTCGCCAGCGTCTGGAACGGAAGTAATGGGTGGCGCCGACGCCGTCGCTGACCATTGTGGCCTCGGCAAAACTGTGAAGTGAACGGTAAGCTTCAATTAAGTTCATGAGGACAAAACTGTGCAACGATTTCCCGTCTATTTGCGCGTTTACTGGTCGCGCAGACCGTAAGGCAGCAAAATAAATGTTGATGGCGGCGTGGCCGGCATGTGTTAGCTCCGCCTCTGTAGCCGCGTCTCGCTTCGGAGCAATTTCGTTGGCTAGTTCAGTGGCGTTGCTAGGCCTCCAAAATTTTAGGAAAAGAGGTTATAAATCTGACCAGCTGTTTAACTTAAAAATCCACAGCTACTGATATCGGGGGATGTATGCTCACGCCACTTTTTTTGCTGGCGGTGTAGGTGGAGCTTAGCATTCATGACGTCCAGCTTAGCGCATGCTCCGTAGATAGTACACGTTCTTTCCGCTACGAAAGCGACGGCGTGCCTGAAAGTAGCGCAGCACGGAGTCTCAGAACAAAGCCTACATGTTAGATCGCGTGGTATTACCGTTGGAGTTTCGTAGTCTCGCGTGGCCAGACTTTTGGTTTACGCGGGGCGGATCTGGCCACGCGCGCAAGACTACGAGTCCCTCTAATTAAAATGGTGGCTATTTGTCGATGTCGTATTACTACATTTTGCAGGTTGGGGAGGCTGGGGCGGTTGCAGCAATCGGTGCGGTTACGGATATCAGTACCGTCGCCGGTATGTGTGGAGGTATAGCTCTTGGGGAGGCCGCGGTTGCCCTCATCTCTCCGAGAGGAGATGGTGCGGTCGCCCGAACGGCGGATGTCAACAGATATGCAGCTACGGACGTTGCTATTGCTACAGCGGATATTACAGGTACAACTATTACTACTGCGGCGACGTCAACGAGTGTGGCTACAACTCCGGACGCGGACCGTGTGCGCATTACTGCCACAACACCGTGGGCAGCTACTATTGTAGTTGTCGCTATGGTTACTACCTGTCCGGACGTCACTCCTGCCCGCCGGTCAACTGCGGGAGGCCTCCCATTCCAAGGTGTCCGAGCAACGCCTATAGCGACCAGTTTGGTGCTGCCTGCAAGACCATCAGCATTCCCGGATGTACAACCACTTACCTCAACTACTGCTACCTCAATTGTCCATCTAACTACCGCCGCGCTTTGATTGGTTATTCAGCAGGCAAAGCGTTCGCGCAAGATTACAGCAAAGTGACGTTCACGGGTCCTTCCAGAGTTCGTTGTCAAGGGAACAGGTATTGGACGAGTCATGGCACCATCGTGAAACTCTACTGCCGTCGTAACAACGATCCTCCTACTGATCTCCGTCTGAACAGTCTAACGATCAATGAACACAGTCCGGTCAATACGGTCGTCGGCCTCCTCAGCTCCTCGGACTATCAGTCTTGGCAGACGCATCGATACACCGTCGAACATTCGAAGGGTTTCTACATCTTTGAGATTGCGGGAACAAACCTGAGGATCAAGATCGTACCGAGATACAAGAGCACAGCGAACGGCGTCAACTCTCCGACTAACTCGTTTGAGGTGAGTATTCGTACTACGGATAACGGCAGTCCTAACATGTACAGACAAGAAGACTATAACATCAAGATACTCGACGTCAACGATCCTCCCACCTTAGACTCAACACGTACAAGGTGTCCGAAAAGGCAGCCATCGGGACGACCGTTGCAACTCTTCTGGCCGACGATGAAGACTCGCGTACGACTAATCCTTGCTCGTCGTGGAAGGTTGACGATTCGTCGTCTCATTCGGTTGCATTCAAGTTGGGTGGAGGCAACAAAGTCGTGACAGCAAAACTAATAGATCACGAGTCACAGAAAGCTCATTCTATTGTTATAACGTGTGTGGACTATGATTATACATCATCAAGTGGACGCAACAAGAAGACGGCATCTGCGACGGTAATCATTGATATTACCGATGAACACGAACCTCCGATTTCGATCTCTCTCGACAATGACGACGTCGATGAGAATTCGAAGTCGGGAACAAAGGTGGGGACGGTGACGGCTTCCAATTAGGACAAGGAGACTCTACGATTCGTGCTCGTATCAAGTTCAAAGACTAACAAACTCGATGCAACAAAGAAGTTCAAGGTTGGCACGCCGTCGTGCTCGAATCCAAACTCGGGTTCAGTCAGGACTGTCTGCACGGCTGATATTACGGTCATCGGGACATTGGACTACGAAGACATTGAAACATACAATGTCATTCTCTTTGCATACGACACCAAGAATCACCACATCAGCAAGGCTTTCACTCTGAAAGTCAATGATATCAACGAGGCTCCGACGGACGTCATACTGGGAGCGAATTCAGTAGACGAGAATTCACCTGTTAACACAATCGTTGGAAACCTGGACGTAAGATTTACTCGTACATATATGTATGTATGTATATACACTAGACTATTGTATTGGAGGGATGCATCTTACAATACACTAGACTATTGTATTCGAGGGATGCATCTCACAATACACTAGACTATTGTATTGGAGGGATGCATCTCGCAATATACTAGACTATTGTATTGGAGGGATGGATATATATACGTTTCCTTCTCATCTCTATACTTTATAGTCACAATGTATCTCTTTTTAGTTTGAAGACCCCGACAATCCTGATAAATACAAGACCTATCCTAACGGCTCGATCGGCTTGGTCGAAGATATCCGACAGAATCCGTCGTGCAAAGTCGATGTCGTCCAATATGACGGCGGATCTTTTGAAGTCGTACGCCAATATCCCAATTTCGAACTGGTCGTGTCCGACAGCAAGGCATTCGATTTCAAAACAAAGAACAAGTACACAGTGTCGGTGACGTGTGAAGATCACGGCAGACCGAGCTTGTCCATAACCAAAGTCTTCACCGTCCTCGTCAACGACCTCAACGAACAACCGACAGCGATCACACCCAACCCGTCTCCCATGAGCGTGAAAGAGTGCGTAGGCATCGGGACGTTAGTCGCCAAGCTGTCTACAGTAGATCAGGACAAAGGACAGATGTACAAATATTCTATTGTTGCCGGCAATCTGAGCGTGTTCGATATCAGAGGCAACAACCTGGTGGTGAAGGCGGACGTGATCGACTTCGAATCGGAAGATGAATACGAGGTCACATTGCAGACAGTGGACAACGGAAATCCACCGATGGTGTTTGAAGACACGTTTGTAATTGACGTCGTTGGTAAGGCAAAGGTTCATTGAACTTTGTTCTAGTCTGTGTGTATGCTTGTTTGTTTGTTTGTTTAGACTGTCCTGAGCCTCCAACTGACATCGTCTGGGCAGCAGGTGGTACTCTGCCTGAACAAACGTCAGACACGACGCCCGGTAACACCATCATAGGCTATAATATCGGTGAAGTCAACGTCATCGACCAAGACAATAACCAGAACCCACAGTGTAAACTACTGGACGACGCTAACTGTCTGTTTAACGTTTCTGCGGACAACACGCTCGTGATCATCGCCGGCCCTCGTGCCACAACCATCGACTACGAGAGTCTGAGCGACCACAAAGTCTGTTTCAAGATCCGTTGTACTGACTCGACCGGTCTCTATCTGGACAAACAATTATGTGTAGACATCACTGATGTCAACGAGCCACCGACTAACATCACTCTCAACGGCAACCGCATCCAGGAAAATCGTGCCGATGTCAAGATCGGAGACATTAGCGTCACCGGCGATCCCGATATCGGACAAGACCACAACTGCACTGTCATTCCCGACCTTCCGGATGAAGCAGGACACCAGGAAGACGCCTTCAAAGATGTTTATATCAAACAGGTTCCTCAAGGGGGGAGCTTCCGAAACGTTCTGACGACTAAACGTGGACTCGATTATGAGGCCATCAGTACACACTTGTTGGACGTCAATCTTCGATGCTGCGACATACCAACCGACGGTCAGATGTCACTTTGCGTCGAGATGTATGACTTCATTGTCTGGATTGAGGACGACAATGAAGTTCCGGGGTCGCTGTGTGAGAATCTCGTGTGGCACGTGTTCGAGCATCAGCCGAACGGAACAAACATTACGGACATGTTGCGATCGATCGATCCAGACAATGAAATCCCACTGGAAGATATCCAGAATTTCACCCAATCCGGACGGCCACCACCCGAAAAGCAGCACTTGACCTACAAACTGGTGAACGAACGATCCGTTCCATTCGTCTACAATGAACAGCTGCAGCAGATTATGGTGTTTGGGGTAAGTATAGCCATACAATTATTGAGTAATATGCATGATGCTTATGTTGCTTGTTTGTGCAGTATCTTGACCATGAAACTCATCCAAATTACTCTCTTGTCATCAACGTGATGGACGATGGCAAGCTAGAGGATCCCACTCAAAGGCAGTCGGACGGCATACCCACGATCATCGACGGAGTGAGACTGAACGCAACATATACATGCACTGTGATGGTTGACGGTAAGTTTGCTATATCTGTATACCGTTGATAGAGAGCAAGTGTCTTTGTATATATAGAAGGAACCTGTGTCCACAGGAAATACGACATAATGCTCTCTCCTGTGAGGAAGTGCAAGAGTAGCCCCGATCTCGGCGCTGTGAATGAGAACGCTGCACCAGGTACAGTAGTCGGCACGCTAACCACGAACGATTGCGGTAACAACGATGTCCATACGTACAGGTAAGTTCTCTATCTGTAACGTCTGCTTGCTTATCGCGGCATCATGAGTACCGTTGAGCATTTATGTCTCTCGTTGTGTGATAGAGTTGAGAATACTAACGAGGCCGATATTCCATTCCAATTGAGTGGCTCTAACAAGGACAGACTCGAGGTAAAGGGCGGCGTACCACTAGACCACGAACTGAAGAATCAAGTATCCATGATAATCAGCAGTACGGATTAATCGGGTTACAGTGTGTCACGATCTTTCGTCATCTGTGTTGAAAGTAAGTGCCACGCGTGCATTCTAACCACGTATACTGACTGTGCATTGCAATGCCTCACATCTAGATGTAAATGAAAAACCGACTGACGTCTGTTTGGTCGACATCCAGACGCTCGAGGCTCTGCCATCATTCTCAGTAGACGAAAATGAAGACAACGCCGTTGTTGGACAGATCATCGTTCAAGATCCAGACAGACCGAGTCGTCATTGTCCGGGACCAAATAACTCGCCACCGGCCGCTATCGACCCCTCGCTGTCGTTCGCGTACTACTGCAACGTCGTCTCACAATCTCTCAGCACCTTGTGGGAAGAAGATGCATTCTGGATTGACAGCAATTTAGTTTTGAAGACAAAACGAGGTCTCAACTACGAGAATCCGTCTCGTCGTCGAGCAACCATTCCTGTCCATTGCATTGATGCATCACACCCACTAAAGAGTCCGATCGCCAAAGACTTCACTGTGACGGTAGCAGGTGAGTGAGTAGACTACTCAGTGACTCAGTGTTCCAGCCATGCTATTTAAGCGGGGCACTGCCTGCCCAAGTTGTCAGTTTGATGTACTCCTGACACCGGTTCTCAGACAAGCCCATCTATGTACAGTCTTGCCGGTCATTTTGACAACTGGTGCCGAAATTGTGGTGGCAAAGACGATCCTGTAGCCTCGGTATTCCAGACTGCCTTCTGCATGTGATGGGAGGGGATAGTGGGAGGAAAGAAGAAAGCAATTAATTGATATTAATATACTAGTAGATGTGAATAACCTGTGCGCTGAAATCAGTTCTTTTCTATCCAATAGACAAGAGCTAGCGCTATCTAACGGCTGCTAAATGGCTTTAAAGTCTTGAGCTGCTTATGTTCTGTGACTTCCATACAGTTTCATGCGAGTCCTTAGTCTCTTAGCCACCAACTGAATGGAAAGTCTCTCCAAATCTGGTGCTACAATTTCGAACCCTGGCACCACAATTTGCACCATTACCATGGCAACAGCAACCCTGTACAGTCATATAGACGGCGTTTTAAAACATATTGTAGTCTGGTCAGCGTTTGGTTTAGCAACAGTTGCGTCAGTTTTTTAAACGAAATCAAAGAGAGTTGGTAAGTGTTGCATGACTACAGTTTCAGTAGCCTTTCACTTCAATTTGAAATCAACCGTGAAGCCCAGTTTGCCCCACAAAACGTTTGTACAGAATGTTGCCAATCTTTAGTACAAAATGTCCTTTTTGATGGACATTTACCCTCCCCGATTTATATCCCAGCTGGAACACAGCGTGCACGCATCCATGCGTATGTGTGCTGTTTTGCTGTCATGTTGGTAGCAAGAGACTTATCCTTGTGTTTTGTGTAGACGTGAATGAGGCTCCGAAAGACTTTGTCGTTGACAAAAACTTCACTGAATATCACGCAGTCAACGGCAGTTGGTGGTTCAGATTAAAAGAGAACACACAAAGTGTGATTGCCAACATCCGTTACACAGACGAGGATGCCGGACAAGACCACACATACTCGACCTCTTTGCAATTCGACGCGCAATTCTTTACGCTCACCCACAAAGGTCTCGGCTTGTTTGAACTCGCGACGAGTGGTCTCAGCGCCGAAGTGCACGACAACAAATGCTTCGATGTTATCGTGACGGATAATGGCCAACCACCCAAGTCTGGCTTCAAGACCATCTGCTTCGACGTTCTAGGTAATCACTCGCATGTTCTACTTGAACTCTGGACGTTTTCCTTCATCCTTCGTCTTCTGTTTCAGACATACCCGAACCTGCAACCGCTCTGCGACTCGTTTGTGCTGATGGTAACATTTATGGTCGTCCGGACGGTTCTACTGTCGACGAAAAAGCCTTCACCAGCTTTAACTTCAAACCGACGGCGACGTTCGGCACTGCCTATCTCCGCACCGACTGTCACCAGATTCGCCAGGTTGACTTCAAGACTGGACAGAAAGTCGGAACTGTGGTTGCACTTGACGACGACAGCAATGGCCAATTTGTGTTTACTCTGACAACTTATGTTGACGTGTTTAGCATCAGCCCTGTCAACAATGATGGTAATCCGACGTCAGGAGGGGCTCCGGGGTTTAGTCTGACCGTCAAGTCGTCGACGGCGGTGTCTGCACCCAAACCGGCTCAAACGTATGTGCTGAGGGTTGATGCTAAGGGAGCAGACGGGCTCGATACGACTCTTGAGCTTACAATTAGGACGTACAGTAAGGATCGTCTAGTTGTCTGTGTTTGAGCTCTCGCCGTTTCGATTGAGTCTTTCTGTTTGATGTTTGTAGACGAGTGTGACAGTTGGGTTGTGAATTCGGGATGCGGTAAAATGGCTCGCTGTGTGCCCACGTTGAACTCTTACTCATGCCAATGCAAGGCGGGATTGGTCGGCAATCCGACATCAAATGATGCGACAACAGAGTGTCAACGTACGCATCATCCCTTCATCGTATACGCACTGTATTGCAGTGTATCTTAATGTTTCTCTTGTTTGTATTGATACAGCGTGTCCAGTCGGTCAAGAATCGGACGGCAAACTGCCACCGGCCTGTGACAACTGCGAACAACATATCTCCTCATGTGAAGACCCGGCGGTTTGCAAACCCAACGAGAAATGCATCTACGCCGAGGGCGTCAAGTAAGTCATTGCATTTGCGTACAAAGTTTGGCAACAAGCTGCAGTCGCTGCTTGCCTGTTGTGTACACTACCAGGTGCGTGAAGGAGAAGAACGTGGCTCAGACGATTGCCATCATTGCAGCAGATTCGGTGCGAGGACTTGGTATCTACGGTGCTCAGACGCACATCGAGGTGTGTATTGGCTATAAAGGCAAATGCCCGTTGTCTCTTGAAGACACTGTCAAGTATGTCAATGGAGATGGTCGGCGGCGGCGGCAAGCTGTCGGTAACCAATATATGGCCAGAATTGTTGAGGTGAACACGTGGCCGAGTAACGACAAAAAGAGTTTGATTGAACTCGTTCTCTTTGACCGTAACAATGGCAACCAACCAGTGTCTCCGTTTGGACCGAATGGCACGTGTGAGTTGTTGAAGAAGACTGACCTCAAGTGTGTTACCTGTGATGATTGTCTCGATGTCAATCAACTGCATAAGTACTGCAGTAAGTTGTCTCTAGTTTTTCGTGTGCTGTAGCAGCCGTTCTATCTAGATAGCTGCCTGCCTGCTGTCTGCATGTCAACACAGTGTGTGTGTGTGTGTGTGTGTGTGTGTGTGTGTGTGTGTGTGTGTGTGTGTGTGTGTGTGTGTGTGTGTGTGTCTGTGTCTGTGTCTGTGTGTGTGTCTGTGTGTGTGTGTGTGTGTGTGTGTGTGTGTGTGTGTGTGTGTGTGTCTGTGTCTGTGTGTGTGTGTGTGTGTGTGTGTGTGTGTGTGTGTGTGTGTGTCTGTGTGTCTGTGTGTGTGTGTGTGTGTGTGTGTGTGTGTGTGTGTGTGTGTATAGAGTGACTGATGATAAACAGTCAAAATTTGAAATGAAACAGCAAGTCTGAGTCGGCTATTAAAAAACGTTTGTTGCTTTGTAGATCCAGATCCTGTTACCTCAGCATCCGACAGTTCAGTGATAGTTCCTAGTGGCAAAACTCCAATTCTTATCTGTAATAAGCCCGTCAGTCCAACTACCACTGTTGCAACTACCACCGTTGACCCCACACCAGGAAGTCACTCATTCTTCAAGACATTGAATGGAAGGATCACGATTGTTGTCATTGGTGTGGCTATTATTATCGTTGCTGCCGTCATCGTATTCCTAATTGTGAGAAACCGGAAAGAAGCAAACGCCTACTAGGAAGAGTTTGACGAATATGATGACGGATCGGTCATGCCTGATGAGGTAGACACAGATTTGATATCAAAATCAATAGATAATTAGTAACAATAAACAATAATACAATGTCAACTGGTTGCTATGTTACTATCATTACTGTGTGCATCATAATAATAATAACAAATAATAATAATAATAACAAATAATAATAGTAATAACAAATAATAATAACAAATAATAATAATAATAAGAAATCATAAAATTAGTTATAATCATTACCATGAGTTGGCTCCTTTCTTACAGAACATTGATCGTGACCTTCCGTCCATGTCTGGCAGCATGCGTCAGCGTGCTCGTTCACGAAGCGGTCTTGTCAATCCTCTCTATGACGCCATGATGGCAGATGAGCCAATAACCGGAACTGTGGACAACGAACTGTACCATCCAAGTGGAGATATCAAGATCAGGGAACAAACCGATGAGGGCATCATTCCCTACAACAGCGATATGATAGCTGACGACGACGATGAAGACCCTCTATATGATAATGCAGCTATGCAATAAGCAAGATGTTTTGGTTCACTGGACTAGCTGTAGTTATGCCATTTACGTATATATTATTACTAGATACATGACCCGTCCTTCGTACGGGCAAAGTACTGTAGTGTTATGATGGAAGACTCAGTTTGAGCGTGTGTAGACACGTCATGTGTAATTCTTTGGTAGAAATCGACACACTCCCTGTGTGGATTCAGTTCAAATGACTGGTGTGAGCATCTGTTGGAATAAACTGGAATGTGCTAATTAGTTAATATCCCGTTGAAGACAAATGAAAACTTAACCGTGTGTCCCATTCCGAAATATTTGCAACAACTCTCCCGTTCAAATATATATATATATATATATATATATATATATATATATCTGGGCAACAGAAACTTGAAAGTCACGTGCAGTTTCTTACTCACCCATAGGATACATAGCTTGACATGCAGGCATGCATGATTTAGTGCACTGTTTGCTCTCCGTTTTCGATGTTTTCACACTCCCAGTGTAGCGCTCAGTGCAAGAAACGTGTAGATTGGATTCAGTGCAAACGCACTCACATGTCTCTTTGGTGAGTCTTCTCGGAGCCATTTCAACAGTCCCATTGGATGTTAGCACTTCGAAGACGATGCTGCCGTTGCAGGGAACAGGCGTATCGAATGTGGCAGGTATTCGGCGAACGTACTCGGAAAAACCGAAGGAAGGCGTATTTTTAAACACTCAGATATCCTACACAAAAATACCTTGTCGTTTTGACGTTGCCGGTCGTGCATGAGGTCAGCTTAGTTTTTCTGGAAGTACGATGAACCGTTGCAGAGTAATTTGCTTGCGAGTGGAGGCGGGTCCTCCTGGGATATTTTAAAATATTCTCAGCACGTTTCCAATCTATACCATTACTAAAGTGGACCACTACGCATTTGCTCTGGACGTAGTTTGATGTTATCCAATGCGAGCGAGTAGAGGCGGGTCCTCCTGGGATATTTTAGAATATACTTAGCACGTTTCCAACCTACTAGTACCTACGCACTGAACAATGTTTCTTTTCGGAACTCTTATCTTTTTGCTCTGGATGTAGTTTGATGTCTAATTAAGATAAACAACTCAACTACAGCTTGCTCAGATAACGCAGTCTGATGGGACTGCTGGATAGCTATAGCATTGTGACGTAATAACAGCATGTGAACAAACAATGGATCTAGTGAAAGTGAGCATTGCACTCGTAATTAGTTAGGAGAAAACAAAACTACTTATGAGAAAACAAAACTACCCAATAAGATTGAGTTCACGTAACGGAACTTCTTTCAAATTGAGTCTATCAGGGGCATTCAGTTTCCTTCTTGAACAATGAACAGCATAATGCTGTTCATTGTTCAAAAAGGAAACTGAATATGTCGATGTACGATGCACCCCCAAAAGGGGACCCGATTGAAAAAGCTGGAAGACGACGCCACCCTGCCCATGTTCTTACCCATGCCGAGTTATGCCTGTACCCCAAATTTAGCCTCGTGGGTGATCTGGTCTAGCCGGCTATCGAACTTATACATACATACATACATACATACATACATACATACATACATACATATATATATATATATATATATATATATATATATATATATATATATATATATATATACAAACACCGTCAATTTTATATAGTATTATATAGATTATTGGCTATTGTAATGCTTGATTGATGTAGTGCAAGTCTGTTGACATATCGATATCTCTGTCGCAGTAGCTGGTACTATTTTACTCTGGATGCTGAATGTGTGATGTAGGATAGGTGGGTCTGCGACCTACCAAGTGATATATGTAAACGCTGGTGGATATTCACAATAAATCATGAATAAACAAACCACAAGACTGAAGTCGGTAATGAGCTGCAATGTAAGTACTACTTTCCTTGTAGTAATTTCAGATGCCCGTGCTTTAAATTTAGGAATCCTGTCACGTGACCAGTCTTTTCTGGGTACACCCGTCCATTGGTACCCATCCATTGTACCCGTGCATCCCCTAAAAATTGATATTAAAAAGAAAGTTGTCAAATGAATATTAAAGTATTAGATTGGCTTGGCTAATAATCTTTCTAAATGACCGAATTGCAGGTTAGTGATTTTAATCATGTTCACTCAACAATTGCATGTACTGGTACTAACATACTAGATACATTTGTCATTTGATCATGACACACACGATGGTCCTCTAGCTATAGGTCCTCTAGTACTTTGACCAATACACATGCACAAACTTTAATTAATGTGTGTAGTCTACCAGCCACCAATATGTACAAAGTTTTTGATCAAATATTTGATTAAAAATTAGCATGCAGCTGACACTGCATGCCTACACAACAAAATGGCGGCAAACAAAATAGCGTTAAAATCATCACCTAAATAACAACGTCTGTCTTTTACCCTCCGACATATAAACATTTTCTTTCTGATATTTGTCACATTCTCAGGACGCTCCTAGAAAGTATTTTTGCTTGGCTCTTCCACATACGGGTGTTTGACCGCCAAGTTCAAATTACAAGCTCTTCCTCTCTGCCATGAAACGCTCCGGAAATTGCAGGAAGCGAGTTGCTTGTTTTAAATCGAGTGCAGAAAAGAGACTGAGATTGAAAGAGCGTGTTGTCTTGCCAGTTCCGTGTCACAAAGAGAAAGAGAACGAGCAGGAGTGTGTCACTCCGCCATCATCCCGACGAGGAATGTTAACGAGCGTCAAGCGACGCGTTGGATTGGTTGGCAATCGACAAATGAGTGGATTTAGAAAGGTGACGATTTCGTCTGAGAGTCGGGCCTCACAGAAATGTGGCGGGAGCAAATCACGCTCTCTCACTCAGTCAGGTGTTGTGGACCTACCACTTGGCGGGAATTCATTTTCTTGTTTGGATGCGTCTGACATGGACGCTCAGATGATGGAATGCATGAATGCAATTGAGAATGTACAAGATTTGGGCAGGAATTCCGAAATTGTATTGAAGTGTGGAGATGGCAGCTCATCTCTTGGGTTTGTTAGAGCTTCTGAATTAGCGGAGATACAGGGCATGTTTGAGACTACCGATGGTGCTGATGATAGTGAGGTGAATGAGTCCCAGACTTTGTTGTCTCCACTTCAATTGGAGCTGAAGTCTTGGAACTTGCCTGACAAAATAGTTAAACGATACAAAGATATTGGAATAACTCACATGTTTAGTTGGCAGGCAGAGTGCTTGTTGACATCGAAGGCATTGCAAGGTGGCAATCTTGTCTATTCGGCTCCGACTAGTGCTGGCAAGACATTAGTAGCTGAACTGCTTATTCTCAAGCAAGTGATGGAGACATGTCGTAAGGCACTCTTTATTTTGCCTTTTGTCAGTGTAGCACAAGAGAAAACACGTTATCTTCGTGCGTTGTTTCAAGATGTTGGGCTTCGTGTGGAGGCATTTGTTGGCAGTCAGTCTCCAGCATGTGGATTGGCTGCAGTCGATGTAGCCGTTTGCACAATTGAGAAAGCTAACAGTTTGGTAAACAGGCTTTTAGAGGAGAGAGAGATGAAACAACTTGGCATTATTGTAGTTGATGAGCTGCACATGGCTGGTGATCAAAACAGAGGCTATCTTCTCGAGCTGCTGCTTACCAAAGTTCAGTTTGTAACTTCGGGTGCACAAACCTCGGATTGTGTTCAGATTGTTGGGATGAGTGCTACACTTCCTAACCTTCAGATTGTTGCTGATTGGTTGCGTGCAGATGTTTACTGTACATCATATCGTCCAGTTCCTTTGACTGAATACATCAAGATTGGCAATCAAATCTACAATAAGAAGATGACACTTATTCGCGCTATTCCAGAATCGGAGATGTTGAGTGATGATCCCGATCATGTCATATGGCTGTGTCAGGAAACAGTTAGTGAGGGCCACTCTGTACTCATATTCTGTTCAACAAAAAATCAGTGCGAGAAACTAGCGGAGAGGATAGCTGCAAAACTTACTCGAGGTTCTAGGGGATGTAACATTTATATTGATTCAAGTCAAGTAAAGCGACTTAGAGAGCAGTTGGAGAGAACATCAACAGGGATAGATCATTTGCTGGCCAAGACACTGTTTAGTGGAGTAGCGTTCCATCATGCTGGCTTGACTGGCGATGAGAGAGAAATTATAGAGATTGGATTTAGGCAATCGGTCATTCGGGTTCTCACTGCAACTTCAACTCTATCATCTGGTGTTAATTTGCCTGCCAGAAGGGTTATAATCCGTTCTCCAGTTTTTCATAGAACAACATTGGATGTGATGACATACAAACAGATGGCAGGACGTGCTGGAAGGAAGGGAGTGGATTCATGTGGAGAAAGCATTTTGGTATGTAAGCCGACTGAGAAACAAAGGGGTGTATCATTGATCCGATCAAGTTTTAAACCAGTGAAGAGCTGTTTAATGAGCGGGGAATCAATGGATGGCAACTGCTCGGCTATGAAGAGAGCTTTACTGGAGGTGATTGCTAGTGGTGTTGCTGTAACATATAATGATGTGGAAAGGTACACAGAATGCACTTTACTAGCTGCTGAAGTGAAAGCTGCCAACAGAAACACAAATGCTGTTAAAGAAACACTTGCATCTTCTTTGGAGTTTCTGCATAAGAATGAATTTATCAGCATGAGAAGGGATGCTGCTGGTGAAGGCGATTCTGCTGCCATTTTTTATCCAACTCAGTTGGGAGCAGCTTGTTTAGCATCTGCTCTATCACCCGATGAAGCGTTGATTGTACTTGGTGAATTGCAAAGAGCAAGGAAGAGCTTTGTGCTAGAAAATGAACTTCATCTTGTTTATCAAGTGACGCCTGTCTTCTTGCAGAGACAATGGCCTTGTCCTAACTGGTATAACTTTCTTTCTCTTTGGGGTAGATTGACACCTGATTTGCTTCGTGTTGCTAATCTTGTGGGTGTCAGAGAATCATTTCTTGCTCAGGCAGTGAATGGTAGAGTTCTTAAGAGAACGCCAGAACAAAGGTCTGTTAGTCGTGTCCACAGACGTTTCTTTACAGCTTTAGCTCTTCATGATCTCATACAAGAAATTCCTCTTTCTGTTGTGGCAACTCGTTATGGTGTGTCTCGTGGACTTTTACAGTCACTGCAGGCAGCAGCAGCCACATTTGCTGGCATGGTGACTGTATTTTGTCAACGGCTGAGTTGGCACAACATTGAGCTGTTGCTGTCTCAATTCCAGAGTCGTTTGTGCTTTGGAATAGAGCGAGAATTATGTGAGCTTGTCACAATATCATTGTTGAATGGACATCGAGCTCGAGCTCTCTACAATGCTGGATTTAGATCTCTCTCTAGCATTGCTGTTGCATCTCCATTAGAAATCGAGTCTGTTTTGAAAAAACTAACACCATTTAGAAGCACTAGAGATGAAGATATGAATAGAAGTATTGTCAGCTGGTTAACCAAACTTCGTATGGGAGTAACAGAGGCTGAAGCAGCTGAAGAAATTGTTAAAGAAGCTCAGTTTTTTATCAATGACAAGGGCATTAGTAATAAAACATGTATTGTAACAACAGAACCTCACAAGCAAACCATTCTGATGTTGAAGATGGACACAGACAAGCAAACTGATGAAGCGAAACATGTAGATAACGAGGGAAGTGTTTCTGCTATACATGAACAGAAAAGAAGTGACATTAGTGATTGCCATAATAGTGAATTAGCAGAAGCAGAGCAAATGAAATCAATGTCTGTTGGTAATGTGGCTGTAAGTCACAGACACAATGAGAAAGATGACAAAGTTGAAGATGAAGTGGGAAAAGAAGGACTGAAGTCTGATGTCATGGAGGAATCGTGTCTGCTATTTAGTGGTGATGGTTTAATCGGTGATGGACAAAACAGGAAGTCTCCTACTTTGTCGTGTGTATCATCTGATTTTGATAAAAAGAAAGAAGCTGACAGTGATCACAAGGCAGAAGAGCACGCGACTCAACCTGAAAGGGGCACTTGTAAACCAAATGCCATTGCTGAGACTCCAGAATTTGCACATCAGCTTTCTAATTTACAAGAACTAGATAGGATTACATCTAACTTGTCTTTAGATGTTGAAGTCAATCCACAGAGTGTTCATATGTGCCACGATTCTTTGCTTAAACAACTTGAATCTCCTGTTGCTTTCAGTTCTGACTCTAAGGATTTGACAAGAAGGCAAATGCCATTGGCCATATCAACACCTGTTATGGATCATTCTAAATATTTTGAGTCAAACTCAGTGAATGACTTAATGGCATGCAGACATCCATTGACACGGTCAGTTCAGGAGAAATATGAATCTCCAGTCTGCACCATCTTATCTGGAAGCATTGTAGCAATCACGCCTGATTATGGAACATCACCTCAAAACTACATGTCGGCTGATTTTAGTTCAACAACCATGCGGCTATTGGAAGCTGCATGTTATGAAGCGGAAAACAAACAAATGTCTAATCTGCATAGGCTGGAGAATGAGTTGGACAATCATTCAGTAAAACGTCTCTGTTTTTCTAAGAGTGAACTGAATATGATGTCCGGAATAGATGCGAAGGAGTTGCAACAGACTACAGAAGTAAATGAAGTAGCAGTTTATTCAAAGAGCCAACAGTCAGTGAAACAACATTCGTCGTATCTAGCATCAGTACATCATTTGCTGCAGAAAGAGAAAATATTGCATGGTGACATTAATACTGAAACAGAAAGGATTACATTGTGCAATAGAACTGGCAAACAAGGTTCAACTGCAAAGGCTTTGCCAACTCACCATACTGTGTTTCAGATGAGACAAGCTCAAGGCAATTTGCATATCATTGATGTCGCAGCTGACAAGGAGTCATTTCAATTGTTTTTGACAAAGTGGAAATCACAGAGTCGTTACTCTTTATGTCTTGCTTGTTATCATGTCTCTGATACTGCCTTTTGTCAAAGTCATTTTAGAAGACGACTAGTTAATAAGCATGTCCATCTTGGAGGCATCGATATCCCAAACTCCACGGAGAGAATAATCGGCCTTGCTGTATGTTGGAATAGTAAAGATGCATATTTCTTATCACTGGCTCTGTCACCTGAACAATCTAGTGATGTAGATGAGGAGGACTTGGAATCGAGGTCATGTGAGCCTCTTGTTCACAACAGTGTGACTCGGACTATGCTACTTAATGGTTTACAAGATGTGTTAGAAGGTCGTGATGCATCATCTGTTTGTGTAATGTTTAATGTGAAAGAGCAGATCAAGAAATTGTCGGCAGCCTGTAACTTGTCAATTGTTCAAGGATCGTTTGCAGATCCCAAGGTTGCAGACTGGCTACTTCGACCTGATGAGAAGGAGAAAAACTTCTATCGACTACTTTCCAATTATCTGCCAAATGAGGTCAATTCAAAGAAAGAAAGTATTGGGTTTCTTGTAACAAATCCTGAGTCACCACGTGTTAAAGCTTGTGCTGAAGCAGTTTTGTCATCAATTTTAATGGATCATCTCAAACCGATGCTGGAGGCTGAAAATCTATGGAAAGCATTCACACAGGTCGAAATGCCATCAATAATTAGCTTAGCAAAAATGGAAACTAATGGGATTGGATTTTCTCGAGAGGAATGTGAAAAACAGAAGGCCATTTTACAGAAAAGGAAACTGTCTCTCGAACAAGAGGCTTACCATTTGGCTGGTCGCAAATTTTCTTTATCCAGCCCAAAGGATATATCCATGGTACTGTTTCATGAGTTAGGCATCTTCACTCCTACTGATCTTTGCATAAGAACAGTGAAACCCAGTGCAGCGAAACGATGGAGACATCTCGTTCAGTGTAGTACTTCAAAAGATGTGCTAGAGAAGCTGCAAGGAAATCATCGACTTCCTGGTGTTATATTGGAATGGAGACGAATTCATTGTGCAATCTCCAAAACACTGTATCCCATTCAGAAGGCTCGACAATGCAATGCAATGATGGATACTGATCGAATTTACTTTGTCTGTCAGACACACACAGCTACAGGTCGAGTTGTTGTTTGTAATCCGAACTTACAGAATGTTCCAAGAGAGTTTGATATTGGCACGGCTGTTAGCATGACAACTAGTCCTTGTATGCGGGTAGTGTCACATCACGGAAAAATTCAACGCTCACAATCTCCATTGAAAACCATCACAACTAGTTCTATTTGCATGCGAAATTTCTTTACAGCATCTTCTGGCGCACTTCTTCTTGCTGCTGATTACTCGCAGTTGGAACTAAGGCTCATTGCCCATCTTTCTCAAGACGTGAAACTAAGGGATATTCTTAGCAGTGGGGGTGATGTATTCAAGATGATAGCCAGTAAGTGGCTTTCTGTAGATGTCGATCGGGTCTCTCCAACACAACGACAACAAGCCAAACAAATTTGTTATGGCATGATCTATGGCATTGGAGCCAAAGCATTAGCAGAGCAGCTTGAAGTGTGTGAAAGCAATGCACTTCAATTCATGGATTCGTTCAAATCTCAGTACCCAGGTTTGAAGTCATATCTGAGCAAGACAGTGATGAGCTGTCAACAGAGTGGATACGTTGAAACTCTTATTGGTCGGAAGAGGTATTTGCCAGCAATACACTCAAAACAATTACATGCTAGGAGTCATGCTGAACGGCAGGCTGTGAACACAACAATTCAAGGCTCTGCAGCCGATTTAGTTAAGATGGCAATGATCAATGTAGACAAAATGTTAGTTAAAAAATATCCACCCACGCATGATGGCAAGCAGCGTGGTGGAATGCTGGTGTTGCAAATTCATGATGAATTATTGTACGATGTTGTGGAGGAAGACCTTATGTCTGTGGCTGCAATTGTTCAACACGAACTGGAGCATGCTCTCGAACTATCTGTCCCGCTTCCAGTCAAACTACGAGTCGGAGTTGCGTGGGGCAGTTTGGATACCCTGAAGATTGATACTGACTAATCATTACAACACATTTATGTATAGATTTGTAAAAATAGCGTTAATTACATCAAGATACCACTATCAGAGCAAGAAACCTTTCTAACAAAACAGCATCAATTATTCAGTAGGATGATTACTACTTGCCCACTAACTGAGCCCAAGTTCGTGTAGCCTCTAGATATGCATCTGGTTTGAGTGGACTGTAGTCCAAGTATGTGAAGTCATCAATAGCCTTTGGTACTGCAGGTTCAATTTGTGTGCCTTGGTGCCACTCATTGAAAGAGGTAATCGATACAAAGCGTGTCTTCAACTGCAGTACTGCTTGGAAACTACTGGCACAGTACACTCCATGCTTCCGGTCACGAATATTTGCTTTGTTCCAAGGCCTAAATAGTTTCCCTAATTGATTGGCCATTTGTTTCAGACTATGCCAGTTGCGTTGTGTGCTGCCATACGTGAAGCCATTAGTAGCAAAATAAGTATAGAAACCATCGAAATTTGCCCGCTGAAGCAACCCTTTGTGGCCTTGCTGCACGAGCAAAGTGATGCATATGCAATCATATTTGCTGCCTCTGATAGAGAGTTTACCATTCGGATGTAATAGATTCACCCAGTCTTCCGTTGGAGTAAAATACGAATCATAGACGTAGATCATCGGCAATGCAGGCGAGCCGTTCTTCCTCTCGACTCTATAGAGAGCAGGATGCTCGCCGTATGTGTCAACAAAATACTTCAAATCATCGTATAGCCTCTGGCCTTGGCGTCCATCATATGGTTCACTATGCATTGCTACTTTCAATTTATGTTGATGGGCGATATCCAAAATTCTAGGCATCACACTATCCAAACCACTTCCATTCGGATCGTGCCTGTTGGGAGGAAACCAGGACACGACTAACACTCCGATCCCGGCAGTCCTCATCTGCAGCATATGTATATGTAGCACAGTCCGATTTCGAGAGCTGTATGCCCCGAGTTGCGGATAAAAATTCGATCCGACATCGTGAGGTGGCACATGCCGGCCAGTCCTCCATTTTGTCGCCTCTTTCTTGTCCCAATGCGGCATATAGACATGATTCCAGTGCATATAATCTCCATCGACGTCAGGGGAGTCATACCACGGATAATAAAATGTATGAAGATTGTAATTCGGCAACGGCAGTCGATTACTTCTCATGCACACTACTAGCCCGCACGCTCGTAAATCGACGTAAATAGCACGTAAATCGAATTTACGATTATCGTATTGAAACTGTAAATTACGCCGATCCTACTCGTAAATAGACGTATTTATTCGTAAATGACCACTTTACGTTCATTTAGGGTCATTTACGTAGCAATTACGGATCATTTACGATTGTTTTACGTAGGGCTTACGACTCGATTTACTCTAGCTTACGTCAATTTACGTTGTGAAAACGGTTTGTATGTACACTGGGCATTTACGTAAAATTTACGTCTAATTATGGCCTAATTACTTTTCAATTACGGTCATATACGTAGCAGTTACGTAGCATTTATGACTAAGTTTCGTATACATGCATGCAGTAACGCGAGAGTGCAAATTGCCACACCGTCAGGCAAAAATTTCCTTTATTATCAAACTAATTATGTTAATTACAAAATGATATAATACAAATTACAAAATCACAAGTTAAATTATTTGACAGTTTTCTTGATTCCATATAATTTTTTCCTGCCGAATGAAGAGATCAATGATAATGTCACGAACGTACACATGTAGATAATGCTAATACATTTAGTGCCCTCGATGGCAGTCGTCTTCTTCTGCTTCCAGGTAGAATAGTCTTCCCATCGATAATCTGAATTATTTCAATCAAAAAAGAATCTGTATCAAAAAATGTCTAATTGTAAGTCAGAGTATCTATATATAGCTATTTTTAGAATACCTGTCGTCTAGCTAGAAGTCCCAGCGCCACGGGGCAGCCCATTGTCACGATTGTTCAAAAGCATGCATCTGTCGCTTGGAAGTGGGTACGCTACCTGCAGCTGTCACTAGCCCTGCAGCTTGAAAATCTATTTCACCCGTTACCACAAATTGAATTTAAATATTGTGATAATGAATTACAATTGTCACGTGCACGACAGATACGTAGTCCGAGCTTGCAATTGGCGACAGCTGCAGGTTTCCCAAACCTTCATCACCGACTGCCCGTTCGTGATCGAGAGGTGGATGTCGTGATGCGTACTGCGTCGGTAACGTGGCGCGACGTACGGATCTGGAATTCCTAGGATGACGAGGCCGTCGCGATCGTCTAGATGCACACGGGACAAAATTTGTCCCAAAAATGCATACAACAGTGCAAAACAATTAACACTTACGCTGTGTTACATTCATGGCGTTTTATGCGCTGCCGAATGTCTTGCATAATACCAACTCTACAGTAGACTTTGACCAAAGGCCTGTCAACATATCTATGCCTACTACATCACCAAAAACTTAACATGTTGCCATTACTTTTGAATTAAAGTTTAGCTCATAGAAGCCTTTTTGTACGCCTTCTCTAGAGAAGGTCTTGCCAATACTATAGGCAGCTAATCGAAGCATAAAGAATGCACGATGTAGTCCACTTAAATCAATTTTTGTCAATCATACACTACATAATTAGATGGCTAAATTCTTAGTTGCTTACCGTGTATTGCAACCGGTCTTTGTTGCCTTTCACCAGTTTTAGCGAACCATCCATTCTTGGCACGAAGCGTCTAATGACAGCTCGACGCCTATCAACCGCAATTGTACACTGCGTAGACCCTCCCATGGGCGGATCCTTCATTTCACACAGATTGACGGCTCCGTCAAACCTTTGGTCTCTAGCCTTGTGTAGTACTCTGTATACGGCTTACACACATTTGCATGTACTGAACGGCGATATTATTCTTAATTAATTAATAAAGATGCATGTTCAAGAGCTCCTATACTCTAATGTCAAATGATGGAGTGTAATCACACAGTGCACGTGTCATTATGACCTAGCGATGTTGCGTAAATCAACGTATCTAAATAGGACGTAAATAGACGTAAAATACGAAGACACATAAATCTTTTGTAATTTACGTCGCAAAGTGCATGCGCAAAGCTACACTTCAGACGGAAAATACGACCCAGGGTCGTAAATTACGAAAAATTACGTGTCTTCGTATTTTACGTCGATTTACGTGCTATTTACGTCGATTTACGTGCTATTTACGTCGATTTACGAGCGTGCGGGCCAGTAGTGAGCTCCTGCTCGTTCTCTTTCTCTTTGTGACACGGAACTGGCAAGACAACACGCTCTTTCGATCTCAGTCTCTTTTCTGCACTCGATTTAAAACAAGCAACTCGCTTCCTGCAATTTCCGGAGCGTTTCATGGTAGAGAGGGAGAGAGCTGGTAATTTGAACTTGGCGGTCAAACACCCGTATGTGAAAGAGCCAGGCAAACAACTTGCTAGGAGCGTCCTGAGAATGTAACAAATATCAGAGAGAAACTTTTTATATGTCGGAGAGTAAAAGACAGACGTCGCTATTTCAGGTGATGATTTTACCGCTATTTTGTTTGCCGCCATTTTGTTGTGTAGGCAGTGTCAGCTGCATGCTAACTACACACTTTAGAGTTTGTGCATGTGTATTGGTCAAAGTACTAGAGGACCATGCGTGTGTATTGACAAATGTATCTAATATGTTAGTACCAGTACACACACTTGTTGAGTGAAGATGATTGAAATCGCTAACCTGCAATTCGGTCATTTAAAATGATTATTAGCCAAGCCAATTTAATACTTCAATAATCATTTGACAACCTTTTTAATATCAATTTTTAGGGGATGGATGGGTACATTGTACCCAGAGAATAGACGGGTGTGTACCCAGAGGATGACAGAAAAGATTGGTCACGTGACAGGATTCCTAAATTTAAAGCGCGGGCATCTGAAATTACTAAAAGGAATGTAGTACTTACATTGCAGCTCATTACCGGCTTCAGTCTTGTGGTTTGTTTATTCGTGATTTATTATGAGTATCCACCAACGTTTACATATATCACTTGGTACCTCGCAGACCCACCTATCCTACATCACACATTCAGCATCCAGCGTAAAATAGTACCAGCTACTGCAACAGAGATATTGATATCTCAACAGACTTGCACTACATCAATCAAGCATTACAATAGCCAATAATAATACTATATATGTAAATGGCATAACAACAGTTAGTCCCGTGAACCAAGACATCTTGCTTATTGGATAGTTGCATTATCATATAGAGGGTCTTCGTCGTCGTCGTCAGCTATCATATCGCTGTTGTAGGGAATGATGCCCTCATCGGTTTGTTCCCTAATCTTGATATCTCCACTTGGATGGTACAGTTCGTTGTCCACTGTTCCGGTTATTGGCTCATCTGCCATCATGGCGTCATAGAGAGGATTGACAAGACCGCTTCGTGGACGAGCACGCTGACGCATGCTGCCAGACATGGACGGAAGGTCACGATCAATGTTCTGTAAGAAAGGAGCCAACTCATGGTAACTAATTTTATTATTTGTTATTATTATTATTATTTGTTATTATTATTTGTTATTATTATTATGCACACAGTAATGATAGTAACATAGCAACCAGTTGACATTGTATTATTGTTTATTGTTACTAATTATCTCTTGATTTTGATATCAAATCTGTGTCTACCTCATCAGGCATGACCGATCCGTCATCATATTCGTCAAACTCTTCATAGTAGGCGTTTGCTTCTTTCCGGTTTCTCACAATTAGGAATACGATGACGGCAGCAACGATAATAATAGCCACACCAATGACAACAATCGTGATCCTTCCATTCAATGTCTTGAAGAATGGGTCACTTTTGTCATCTTTATCTTTTTGTCCTTCTACTACGACATTAACATCCGTTGGACTGGCGGTCTTATGATCGAGAAGAAGTGGAGTTTTGCCACTAGGAAATGTCACTGAACTGACGGATGCTGAGATATCAGGATCTACAAAGCAACAAACGTTTCTTAATAGGCAACTCAGACTTGCTGTTTCATTTATATTTTGAATGTTTATCATCAGTCACTATGTGTGTGTGTGTGTGTGTGTGTGTGTGTGTGTGTGTGTGTGTGTGTGTGTGTGTGTGTGTGTGTGTGTGTGTGTGTGTGTGTGTGTGTGTGTGTGTGTGTGTGTGTGTGTGTGTAGTTATAGCATGGTTGGTGGGTTTAGGGCATTTATTGGCCAAGGCCCTCCGGGTCTTATTACCGAGATAATTGACCAGCTGTAGGCAAAGTCCTATTATCGAGGCGGTAACACAATGGTCAAAGTGTCAATAAATGCCATTGACCAGTCAACCATGCTATAGGTACATGTACTTATATCATGGCCGTGGTCAGAATTTTGCTGCAATCAAACTGCTCTTCGTCTGTGAATAGCTACCCAGCCCATTGACCTTTCAAACTGCTAGCCCATTGGTGTAGAGTGTCGTGTTAGGTGTAACGATAGCACCAGTTATAAGAACAATTAGGTAGGTAGGTGTAAATGATGCCAACATGTATTTGCTGTTGCTACTGCAGCTGGACTTTGTGAGCTTTCTCTGCCTGGCAAAGGTAACATTTCGAGCCAAAGTGACAGATGCAGCTGTAGGCATAACCTAACAATGTATGCAGTTACCGTGGCAGTGGGTCTATGACCGTTGTTATCGCAGGGAGTTTATATGGTCCATATAATGCACTGACCACACCCATAAGACACACACACAGTGACAACACACACACACACACACACACACACACACACACACACACACACACACACACACACACACACACACACACACACACACACACACACACACACACACACACATGCACACTGTGTTGACCTGCAGACAGCAGGCAGGCAGCTATCTAGATAGAACGGCTGCTACAGCACACAAGAGACAACTTACTGCAGTGCTTATGCAGTCGATTGACATCGAGACATTGCTGCCAGTTAACACACTTGAGGTCAGTCTTCTTCAACAACTCACACGTGCCATTCGGTCCAAACGGAGACACTGGTTGGTTGCCATTGTTACGGTCAAAGAGAACGAGTTCAATCAAACTCTTTTGGTTGTTATTCGGCCACGCGTTCACGTCACTGATTCTGGCCATATATCGGTTACCGACAGCTTGCCGCCGCCGCCGCCCATCTTCATTGACATGCTTGATAGCGTCATCAAGAGACAACGGGCATTTGCCCTTATAGCCAATACACACCTCAATGTGCGTCTGAGCACCGTAGATACCAAGTCCTCGCACCGAATCTGCTGCAATGATGGCAATCGTCTGAGCCACGTTCTTCTCCTTCACGCACCTGGTAGTGCACACAACAGGAAGCAGCGACTGCAGCTTTTGCCAAAATTTGTACGCAAATGCAATGACTTACTTGACGCCCTCGGCGTAGATGCAAATCTCGTCGGGTTTGCAAACCGCCGGGTCTTCACACGAGGAGATATGTTGTTCGCAGTTGTGACCGGTGTAGGCCAAGTCACACTCGCAGCGGTACAAGCCAACCAGATCGACGCAGATGCCGCCGTTCTGGCAAGGATTAGGCGAGCAATCATCGATGTTTGTCCCGCACAGCGGATCTGTGAACCCAATCTTGCAAGTGCATGTAAACATGTTGTCACCGTTATTGCACATGGCACCGTTCTGGCACGGATTGGATTGGCACTCGTCGATGTCGACACAAGCCGGTGGCAGTTTGCCGTCCGATTCTTGACCGACTGGACACGCTGTATCAATACAAACAAGAGAAACATTAAGATACACTGCAATACAGTGCGTATATGATGAAGGGATGACGCGTACGTTGACACTCTGTTGTCGCATCGTTTGATTTCGGATTGCCGACCAATCCCGCCTTGCATTGGCATGAGTAAGAGTTCAACGTGGGCACACAGCGAGCCATTTTACCGCATCCCGAATTCACAACCCAACTGTCACACTCGTCTACAAACATCAAACAGAGAGACTCAATCGAACGCCGAGAGCTCAAACACAGACAACTAGATGATCCTTACTGTACGTCCTAATTGTAATCTCGAGAGTCGCATCGAGCCCGTCTGCTCCCTTAGCGTCAACCCTCAGCACATACGTTTGAGCCGGTTTGGGTGCAGACGCCGCCGTCGCCAACCTGACGGTCAGACTAAATGCCGGAGCCCCTCCTGATGTCGGATTACCATCATCATTGACAGGGCTGATGCTAAACACGTCAGCATAAGTTGTCAGAGTAAACACAAATTGGCCATTGCCGTCATCGTCAAGTGCAACCACAGTTCCGACCCTCAGTCCGGTCTCGAAGTCGACCTGGCGAATCTGGTGACAGTCGGTTCGGAGGTAGGCAGTGCCGAACGTCGCCGTCGGTCTGAAGTTGAAGCTGGTGAAGGCTTTTTCGTCGACACTAGAACCGTCCGGACGACCATAAATGTTACCATCAGCACAAACAAGTCGCAGAGCAGTTGCAGGTTCGGGTATGTCTAAAACAGAAAACGAAGAATGAAGGAAAACGTCCAGAGTTTACGTAGAATATGTGGGTGATTACCTAGAACGTCGAAGCAGATTGTTTTGAAGCCAGACTTGGGTGGTTGGCCATTATCCGTCACGATAACATCGAAGCATTGGTCGTCGTGCGCTTCGGCGCTGAGACCACTCGTCGCGAGTTCAAACAAGCCGAGACCTTTGTGGGTGAGCGTAAAGAATTGCGCGTCGAATTGCGAAGAGATCGAGTATGTGTGGTCTTGTCCGGCATCCTCGTCTGTGTAACGGATGTTGGCAATCACACTTTGTGTGTTCTCTTTTAATCTGAACCACCAACTGCTGTTGACTGCATGGTATTCAGTGAAGTTTTTGTCAATGACAAAGTTTTTCGGAGCCTCATTCACGTCTACACAAAACACAAGGATAAGTCTATTGCTACCAACATGACAGCAAAACAGCACACATACGTATAGATGTGTGCACACTCAGTGTTCCAGCTGGGATATAAATCGGGGAGGGTAAGCGTCCATCAAAAAGGGCATTTTGTACTAAAGATGGGCAACGTTCTGTACAAACGTTTTGTGGGGCAAACTGGGCTTCACGGTTGATTTCAAATTGAAGTGAAAGGCTACTAAAACTGTAGTCATGCCACACTTACCAACTCTCTTTGATTTCGTTTAAAAAACTTACGCAACTGTTGCTAAACCAAACGCTGACCAGACTACAATATGTTTTAAAACGCCGTCTATATGACTGTACAGGATTGCTGTGTCCCATGGTAATGGTGCAAATTGTGGTGCCAGGGTTTGAAATTGTGGCACCGGACTTGGAGAGACTTTCCAATCAGTTGGTGGCTAAGAGACTACCGACTCACATGAAACTGTATGGAAGTCACAGAACATAAGCAGCTCAAGACTTTAAAGCCATTTAGCAGCCGTTAGATAGCGCTAGCTCTTGTCTATTGGATAGAAAAGAACTGATTTCAGCACACAGGTTCTTCACATCTACTAGTATATTAATATCAATTAATTGCTTTCTTCTTTCCTCCCACTATCCCCTCCCATCACACGCAGAAGGCAGTCTGGAATACCGAGGCTACAGGATCGTCTTTGCTGCCACAATTTTGGCACCAGTTGTCAAAAGGACAGGCAAGACTGTACATAGATGGGCTTGTCTGAGAACCGGTGTCAGGAGTACATCAAACTGACAACTTGGGCAGGCAGTGCCCCGCTTAAATAGCATAGCTGGAATACTGAGTCACTGAGTAGTCTACTCACTCACCTGCTACCGTCACCGTGAAGTCTTTGGCGATCGGACTCTTTAGTGGGTGTGATGCATCAGCGCAATGGACAGGAACGGTTGCTCGACGACGAGACGGATTCTCGTAGTTGAGACCTCGTTTCGTTTTCAAAACTAAATTGCTGTCAATCCAGAATGCATCTTCTTCCCACAAGGTGTTGAGAGATTGTGAGACGACGTTGCAGTTGTACGCGAACGACAGCGAGGGGTCGATAGCGGCCGGTGGCGAGTTGTTTGGTCCCGGACAACGACGACTCGGTCTGTCTGGATCTTGAACAATGATCTGTCCAATAGCGGCGTCGTCTTCATTTTCGTCTACTGAGAATGATGGCAGAGCCTCGAGCGTCTGGATGTCGACCAAACAGACGTCAGTCGGTTTTTCATTCACATCTAGATGTGAGACATTGCAATGCACAGTCAGTATACGTGGTTAGAATGCACGCGTGGCACTTACTTTCAACACAGATGACGAAAGATCGTGACACACTGTAACCCGATTGATCCGTACTGCTGATCGTCATGGATACTTGATTCTTCAGTTCGTGGTCTAGTGGTACGCCTCCCTTTACCTCGAGTCTGTCCTTGTTAGGGCCACTCAATTGGAATGGAATATCGGCCTCGTTAGTACTCTCAACTCTATCACACAACGAGAGACACAAATGCTCAACGGTACTCATGATGCCGCGATAAGCAAGCAGACGATACGGATAGTGAACTTACTTGTACGTATGGACATCGTTCTTATCGGGATCGTTCGTGGTTAGCGTGCCGACTACCGTACCTGGCGCAGCGTTCTCATTCACAGCGCCGAGATCGGGGTTACTCTTGCACTTCGTCACAGGAGAGAGCATTATGTCGTATTTGCTGTGGACATCGTTTTCATCTATATATACAAAGACACTTGCTCTCTATCAACGGTATACAGATATAGCAAACTTACCGTCAACCATCACAGTGCATGTATACGTTGTGTTCAGTCTCACTCCGTCGATGATCGTGGTTATGCCATCTGACTGCCTTTGAGTGGGATCCTCTAGCTTGCCGTCGTCCATCACGTTGATGACAAGAGTGTACATCGGATGAGTTTCATGGTCAAGATACTGCACAAACAAGTGGTATAAGCAACATGCATATTACTCAATAATTGTACGGCTATACTTACCCCAAACACCATAATCTGCTGCAGCTGTTCATTGTAGACGAATGGAACGGATCGTTCGTTCACCAGTTTGTAGGCCAAGTGCTGCTTTTCGGGTGGTGGCCGTCCGGATTGGGTGAAATTCTGGATATCTTCAGGTGGGATTTCATTGTCTGGATCGATCGATCGCAACGTGTCGGTAATGTTTGTTCCGTTCGGCTGATGCTCAGACACGTGCCACACGAGATTCTCACACGGCGACCCCGGAACCTCGTTGTCGTCCTCAATCCAGACGATGAAGTCATACATCTCGACGCAAAGTGACGTCTGACCGTCGGTCGGTATGTCGCAGCATCGAAGATTGACATCCAACGAGTGTGTACTGATGGCCTCATAATCGAGTCCACGTTTAGTCGTCAGAACGTTTCGGAAGCTCCCCCCTTGAGGAACCTGTTTGATATAAACATCTTTGGAGGCGTCTTCCTGGTGTCCTGCTTCGTCCGGAAGGTCGGGAATGACAGTGCAGTTGTGGTCTTGTCCGACATCGGGATCGCCAGTCACGCTAATGTCTCCGATCTCGACATCGGCACGATTTTCCTGGATGCGGTTGCCGTTGAGAGTGATGTTAGTCGGTGGCTCGTTGACATCAGTGATGTCTACACATAATTGTTTGTCCAGATAGAGACCGGTCGAGTCAGTACAACGGATCTTGAAACAGACTGTGTGGTCGCTCAGACTCTCGTAGTCGATGGTTGTGGCACGAGGTCCGGCGATGATCACGAGCGTGTTGTCCGCAGAAACGTTAAACAGACCGTTAGCATCGTCCAGAAGTTTACACTGTGGGTTCTGGTTGTTGTCTTGGTCGATGACGTTGACTTCACCGATATTATAGCCTATGATGGTGTTACCGGGTGTCGTGTCTGGCGTTTGTTCAGGCAGAGTACCACCTGCTGCCCAGACGATGTCGGTCGGAGGCTCAGGACAGTCTAAACAAACAAACAAACAAGCATACACACAGACTAGAACAAAGTTCAATGAACCTTTGCCTTACCAACGACGTCAATTACAAACGTGTCTTCAAACACCATCGGTGGATTCCCGTTGTCCACTGTCTGCAATGTGACCTCGTATTCATCTTCCGATTCGAAGTCGATCACGTCCGCCTTCACCACCAGATTGTTGCCTCTGATATCGAACACGCTCAGATTGCCGGCAACGATAGAGTATTGGTATGTCTGTCCTTTGTCCTGATCTACTGTAGACAGTTTGGCGACTAACGTCCCGATGCCTACGCACTCTTTCACGTTCATGGGAGACGGGTTGGGTGTGATTGCTGTCGGTTGTTCGTTGAGGTCGTTGATGAGGACGGTGAAGACTTTGGTTATGGACAAGCTCGGTCTGCCGTGATCTTCACACGTCACCGACACTGTGTACTTGTTCTTTGTTTCGAAATCGAATGCCTTGCTGTCGGACACAACCAGTTCAAAATTGGGATATTGGCGTGCGACTTCGAAAGATCCACCGTCGTATTTGCCAACATCGACTTTGCACGACGGATTCTGTCGGATATCTTCGACCAAGCCGATCGAGCCATTAGGGTAGGTCTTGTATTTATCAGGATTGTCGGGGTCTTCAAACTAAAAAGAGATACACAGTGACTACAAAGTATAGAGATGAGAAGGAAACGTATATATATGCATCCCTCCAATACAATAGTATTGTGAGATGCATCCCTCTAATACAATAGTCTAATGTATTGTGAGATCATCCCTCCAATACAATAGTCTAGTGTATTGTGAGATGCATCCCTCCAGTACAATAGTCTAATGTATTGTGAGATGCATCCCTCCAATACAACAGTCTAGTGTATTGTGAGATGCATTCCTCCAATACAATAGTCTAGTTTATTGCGAGATGCATCCCTCCAATACAATAGTCTAGTGTATATACATACATACATACATACATATATGTACGAGTAAATCTTACGTCCAGGTTTCCGACGATTGTGTTAACAGGTGAATTCTCGTCTACCGAATTCGCTCCCAGTATGACGTCCGTCGGAGCCTCGTTGATATCATTGACTTTCAGAGTGAAAGCCTTGCTGATGTGGTGATTCTTGGTGTCGTATGCAAAGAGAATGACATTGTATGTTTCAATGTCTTCGTAGTCCAACGTCCCGATGACCGTAATATCAGCCGTGCAGACAGTCCTGACTGAACCCGAGTTTGGATTCGAGCACGATGGCGTGCCAACCTTGAACTTCTTTGTTGCATCGAGTTTGTTAGTCTTTGAACTTGATACGAGCACGAATCGTAGAGTCTCCTTGTCCTGATCGGTAGCCGTCACCGTCCCGACCTTCGTTCCCGACTTCGAATTCTCATCGACGTCGTCATTGTCGAGAGAGATCGAAATCGGAGGTTCGTGTTCATCGGTAATATCAATGATTACCGTCGCAGATGCCGTCTTCTTGTTGCGTCCACTTGATGATGTATAATCATAGTCCACACACGTTATAACAATAGAATGAGCTTTCTGTGACTCGTGATCTATTAGTTTTGCTGTCACGACTTTGTTGCCTCCACCCAACTTGAATGCAACCGAATGAGACGACGAATCGTCAACCTTCCACGACGAGCAAGGATTAGTCGTACGCGAGTCTTCATCGTCGGCCAGAAGAGTTGCAACGGTCGTCCCGATGGCTGCCTTTTCGGACACCTTGTACGTGTTGAGTCTAAGGTTGGTGGGAGGATCGTTGACGTCGAGTATCTTGATGTTATAGTCTTCTTGTCTGTACATGTTAGGACTGCCGTTATCCGTAGTACGAATACTCACCTCAAACGAGTTAGTCGGAGAGTTGACGCCGTTCGCTGTGCTCTTGTATCTCGGTACAATCTTGATCCTCAGGTTTGTTCCCGCAATCTCAAAGATGTAGAAACCCTTCGAATGTTCGACGGTGTATCGATGCGTCTGCCAAGACTGATAGTCCGAGGAGCTGAGGATGCCGACGACCGTATTGACCGGACTGTGTTCATTGATCGTTAGACTGTTCAGACGGAGATCAGTAGGAGGATCGTTGTTACGACGACAGTAGAGTTTCACGATGGTGCCATGACTCGTCCAATACCTGTTCCCTTGACAACGAACTCTGGAAGGACCCGTGAACGTCACTTTGCTGTAATCTTGCGCGAACGCTTTGCCTGCTGAAGAACCAATCAAAGCGCGGCGGTAGTTAGATGGACAATTGAGGTAGCAGTAGTTGAGGTAAGTTGTTGTACATCCGGGAATGCTGATGGTCTTGCAGGCAGCACCAAACTGGTCGCTATAGGCGTTGCTTGGACACTTCGGAATGGGAGGCCTCCCGCAGTCGACCGGCGGGCAAGAGTGACGTCCGGACAGGTAGTAACCATAGCGACAACTACAATAGTAGCTGCCCACGGTGTTGTGGCAGTAATGCGCACACGGTCCGCGTCCGGAGTTGTAGCCACACTCGTTGGTGTCGGCGCAGTAGTAATAGCTGTACCTGTAATATCCGCTGTAGCAATAGCAACGTCCGCCGCTGCATATCTGTTGACATCCGCCGTTCGGGCGACCGCACCTTCTGGACTCGGAGAGATGAGGGCAACCGCGGCCTCCCCAAGAGGCATACCTCCATATAAACCGGCGACGGTACTGATATCCGTAACCGCACCGATTGCTGCAACCGCCCCAGCCTCCCCAACCTGCAAAATGTAGTAATACGACATCGACAAATAGCCACCATTTTAATTAGAGGGACTCGTAGTCTCGCGCGCGTGACCAGATCCGCCCCGCGTACACCAAACGTCTGGCCACGCGAGACTACGAAACTCCAACGGTAATACAACGCGATCTAAAATGTAGGCTTTGTTCTGAGACTCCGTGCTGCGCTACTTTCAGGCACGCCGTCGCTTTCGTAGCGGAAAAAACGTGTACTATCTACGGAGCATGCGCTAAGCTGGACGTCATGAATGCTAAGCTCCGCCTACACCGCCAGCAGTGGCGTGAGCATACATCCCCCGATATCAGTAGCTGTGGATTTTAATATTACTAAATAACTGGCCAGATTTATAACCCGTCTACCTAAAATTTTGGAGGCCTAGCAACGCCACAGGACTAGCCAACGAAACTGCTCCGAAACGAGACGTCGACGCGGCCACAGAGGCGGTGACACATGCCGGCCACGCCTTGATCAACATTTATTTCGCTGCCTTACGGTCTGTGCGACCAGTAAACGCGCAAATAGACGGGAAATCGTTGCACAGTTTTGTCCTCATGAACTTAATTGAAACTTACCGTTCACTTCACAGTTTGTCGCACGCCACCAGCGACGGCGTCGGCGCCACCCATCACTTCCGTTCCAGACGCTGGCGACGGACAGGAACACGACGACAAATAGTACTGTAAAACGCATTGCTGCAGCTCTTGCACAATCTGCAGACTCTGCAGCAGGACGAATGACGAAGTGCAAGGCACAAGTCGGTCCAACGAATGCGCTGGAGTAACCCGGCTATCCCGCTACACCTTGCGACAACCAATCAGAGGCGACGAGCTTATCTGTAGTGCCGGTAGCACGTGACAGGGAACTCTGATCTCACGTGCGGTGCCTGTATCCAATCGTGTCCACAATGCAGAGCCACAACGCACACCCTGGCGTACTCGTCTGGTTACAAAATATCCTACTCAACATGTCTAACTAAGGTGATACAACCCTACACAAGCCTACAGTACAAATGGCAGCACAACGCATGCTAAACTTTGCCGCATGCTAAACTTAGCCCCATGACCCCACAGCTCGTGTAGCCAAAAATATAAAAGGGAGGGCTGGATAGGTGAGCAGTCTGCAGTTCCCGGATTATCCGGGACGTTGATTCATACTATGACTTTGCGTCTAGCGATTAGCAAGCCTTTGCTTTCGTGTTGTTACGGGTCGAGCAAAGTAGTGCGCAAGGGTCTTGTCGTGACGCATTGGAGGACGTTGTCAGGTTGGAGACGAGCCGTGTCGGACGCAGAGAGAGTCGTTGGATATCCAACATCATTTCTCGGACTGAGCTATCTTCTGAGCGATGAGATATCCAACGTAATGTCACATTTCAGACAGCTAGCCAGCGGCCGTCACATCCATCCCTTATTCAGAACTCTGCGGTGAGTTATCTGGTTGCATATCCGGGTGTTTTCGGTGTTTAAAAAGGCGGTATTTCGTCAATTAGAGACTTTCTCTTTGATGGGCAGGAAAATGTCCACATACGGGGATTAGTAATCTTGCTGATTTCCAAGGCAACCAACTGTATTCCTGAGACTAGACGTATATCAGGTCAACAGCTGGATGCCACAGGTATACACGCATATAACTCCGTTGATGTGCCTAGGCACAATAATCCTACAGTAAACTTACAAATCAATCCAGAATTCTCACAGTTACTTGTCCTACATTGCTCAACCAAATATAATCAAAATAGAAACTTGAAAATAGAAAAATCAAAAACGAAAAATGAAAATATGAAAAATAAAAACTTGCTCTCCAAATTAATTTTTTAGCAAAATAATTGAAAATCTTTGACAAAAATTGAAAAATAAAAATGAAAATTGAAATTTGAAAATTGAAACGGCCGGAAGGGTCATGGATTATTGTGACACAGTAGAACCCAGAATTTGTTGTGACCCACAAGAAACAGCAGGGGTGACCAAGTTTGAAATGGTTGTTACCCACTGCAAATGCAGCGCCAAAAATGTACTTGGCACTGCACATGCGCATACTCTGACTCAATGGGACACTCCCACGCACACTAGTAGATATGTATGTATAATGATGACTGATAAAATATGACAGCCCAGCCACTGTATGCGTGATGCAGACATCTCAGGATCAGAGTCACAAGACCTACTTTTGCTTGGCCAGTAAGGTCAATCATTCTTCGCTTTGACATACTAACATACCTATACTGTGCATGATAATCAGTACTGGGCATGCCAAAGCATTACTATAATCTTGGCGCTGCTCTAACGCTGCAAAATTGGCTTGGCACTACATACAGCGCCATAGCACCACATAGGCACCCCTAACATACACCACAACAGTGTACATGCATTATCCTCCACAGGGGGTATCTCACGAGGTCATCAGTGGGTTTTCCAATGGTTAGAAAGCTTGCAGGTTTACACAGTAAACATGCATCATGGTAGGCCCATAAGACCATTATAGATCGCTGTAGACCTTTGAGTCTCTTTAAGCACTGACTAAGTGTTTATACTTGAACGAGGAAACAAGTCAAGAACAACCAGACATAGCAAAGAGCACGTCACGAATGTGTATAACCCTCATGTAGCATACAGTCAAGAAGAGGGTTTCCACACACCCTGGAAACCCTTTGAGCTACACCTCTGCTCAGTGTCTGCTGTTGCATGTGAATCAGAGTTCTAGCCAGAGAACAGACAAACCCGGCTGTAGAGCTCAAATTTGTTGTATGAGTATTTCTTTCCAAAGAAGACTCACTGTAAACAAGTGTGTGTACCATGCTCCACTGTTAGCACAAAACTACTTTTAGGTATTACATTGGATATGCCTTGGGACAATGCAATCTAATCTCCATTTGCGTTGACCTGTCCAATGGAAGTATAGAAAGGTCAGTCTCCAAATAGAAAGTTGATTTCATAAATTTAGTGTGACGGGTGTATGATCTCATTTACTCATTTTAGGACTATTACCACGGAGTGCTATCACTGTGTTCCGTCTGGATGGAAATATAATATATTTTAATAACAGGAAATGGTAGGAGTTTGAAATATGTATTAAATGATCGTACCCTGCAGTGGGTATATCAATCAGTGGGTGTGGTTAATACTGACCTTACTGGCTGTCATAATTTTCTGGCTAGAACTCTGTGAATGTCTTCGTTTGCTTACCATACTGAGTACTTGAATGTAGCACAACACATTCACATGATGTCCAGCAATCAGTCAAGATAACAAACTAAAAATTTGTCAGTGCAAGATATCAATGAATGCATCGTTTGCATTGAAGGTATATTACAGAGTCAGAGATCGCTGGCTGAAATTGCCGAAATGATCCACATGGGATACTTGGTTCACGCCGGTATTGTTGACGTGCAAAAAACAGTTTCGAACGAGGAGGACCCTTTAGTCACCAAAGCTCTCAACTATGGTAATACCATGTCGATACTCGGTGGTGATTTCCTGCTGGCTAACGCATCAACAGAGCTTGCAAAGCTTCATAACACAAAGGTGTGTAGTAAACACATGACAACAACTGTGACACTAAATATTTTATTAGGCGGTAGAATTGATATCAACTGCTATTAGTGAGATGATGGAGGGAGGGTATATGGAGTCGGTATTGCATTACCCCAACACGCATAACAATAAACAAACCAGCTATTGTCCCACGTTGTCGAGTGACTTCGACTGGTTGCTACCGCCTGATACGGTCGACGAAACGTTACATCTCTGGCTCGTGTGGATCTATCTCTGTTGGGGTAGTCTACTGGCTAAGAGCTGTCACGTGTCAACCCTGCTGGCCAATCAGCATGACGACATCCGGCTAGCAGCTTCTTGCTACGGTCAACACTTTGTAATAACACGGCAGGTATGGTTGGAAACGTTGACAAGATTACAGACAAAATTTGCATTTTTTTAACTCGTTTTTGTGTTTTATTGCTGCTTAGCTGTCTAGAGATTTACAACCATTTGTTGGCACAACAGGACGTCACGAACTAAAGCCGATGAACGGAGTTGTCATCAAAGCAAAGTCATGTGACCAGTTGGACGAGGATGCTGATCACGATCAATCAATAATCCAAGTATGTATTACATCCGTCAATCGTGTTTATGTTTTGATAATATTTTTGGTTCGTTTCAGAGCCTGAGAGAGAGTGTAATCGTAGAAGACGTACGTGAAGTGTGTCGGTATCACGGGAGGAAAGCGACGGAGTCATTAGAAGCGTTTCCAGCATCGGAGGCTAAAGACACGTTACAGCAAATGGTTCGAGTATTAGTACAATAGATAGATTTCACCATTCTTGTACATACAAACGTTATCATCATGATGAGTAATACATTTAGACCTCATTATTCCTACATGTACACCCAATGATTCGATGCCCTCACTCTCTGACGAAGTTACACATGTAACCAATTTCTATGGTCACAGGTGGCACCAGAGACTGGTCTTGGGCACCAAGTAAGCAAAGATTTGGTACCAAAGCTTGAAGCTACTCAAGCAGATGGTGACGTCACGACTGTAACTGAACACAAGACATCATGATCAGATGTACCATGATGATACATACATACATACATACATGACTCGTTGAGTATGTATGTATGTATGTACATACACTGTATGTATAAATATTGATGTATCTATGAACACTGTATGTATAAATATTAATGTATGTATGTATGTACACTGTATGTATAAATATTAATGTATGTATGTATGTACACTGTATGTATAAATATTAATGTACAGTAGTGGACATGTACGTTGCAATTATGTCTGATAATTCATTTGGTAAAGTAATACAATAACTAATAAAAATAATAATAATACACATCATTTGGTAAAAACCAACCAACAGTTACAAACTGACTTTTACTGTTGCCATAATGTTTGGTAGAGTCCACTGTTTATCTCAATTATACTAAACAATAGCAGAAGTTGGTTGTTTGACATTGCTATTTGATATTCATGCTGCTACATCTCACATATTGCCATGTTAACTATACCACTGTTGCAAAACATACGTGTGTAGGTAGGTAGGTAGGTAGGTAGGTAGGTAGGTAGGTAGGTAGGTAGGTAGTCTTAAATCAGTCTCACGCAGGTGTGTCTGCGTGGACGTGTCATTTCTGTTGGGCACCAGGATGCATTCCTGGTGCCACACAAAAGCACCAGCCTTATCCCAACTTGGCCACCTCTGTGTTACTGATACTGTTGTGTTAGTCCGACAGAAACCAGCGAGACAAACGTGGCCGGAATAACAAGGTCTGATTAGTCAGTATTGTACAGTACAACCTCAGTTATCCAGACACTGATTAGTGGGACTTTCGATGATTGGACGAAAATCTGCAGGCGCGTATGAGGGGGGGAGGTGAGAACGAACCGACCCACTTCAGTTGGAGGTCCGCTTGTACAGTACGTCTGCATGTTACTGTACAAGACCAATCAGATTCAAGGATGTATCCAGACGTGCTTATGCCTCCATATGGAGGCACAAATTTGTAGTCTAGATATTTTCAGTGTAAACGTAGTGTAGCAATTGTAATTTATAGACACTCTATGGATCGTTTGTTATTAGCTGTTTCGTTGTAATTACATTACTCGGTCTGTGCACCTTTTGCCCATTCCAATTTTTTATTCGGCAAAAGTCAATTATAATGCTTTCACTGTTTTTGCACTTACGCACTTTTTTGAAAAATCGAAAACTCTAAAGTGCAACAAGAGTGTGTCATGCATTTTCTAAGAATTATTCTGTTGTAAGAGAAGCTGTGTTGTAATGATAACAGCACGTCCAGTGGAACTATTTAGCAACTATAATGTGTAAACCACGCGATTGCCACCTAACAACACCCAAAGGTTCATAACTGGTGATTACGGAAGAGCAGTGCACCTTTTGCCTATTCCAAATTAAAAGTCTTTCACTGCTTTTGTGCTTTTCAATGTTTTCTATCCACTTTTCTTGTTAGCTAAATTCCTATCTCTTTCAGGATCTATGCCTATCATGATACCGTATTTCACCCGTAATAATGCCCATGCCCGTGTGTGTGTGTGTGTGTGTGTGTGTGTGTGTGTGTGTGTGCCCATGTGTGGAACTTTCAGCCCGATAAAATGCCCATGCCCAACAATAAGCCCAGGATACACATGCGCAGACAAACAAAACGGGGTCCGAACATTTGTCTCTGTCTGTGTGCGTTAGATGAGCTGGTGTCAGTGTTATGAAGTGCGTACCGCTAGACTCATGTCTTCATTGCAATTACTGACCCTGATGCTCTTGACAGGCTTCAGGCCGACCACGTGTGTGTGTGTGTGTGTGTGTGTGTGTGGTGTGTGTGTGTGTGTGTGTGTGTGTGTGTGTGTGTGTGTGTGTGTGTGTGTGTGTGTAGTGTTTAGTTTCTGCATGTATGCTGATGCTGTATGGATACCAGTACCTTTGATCTTGCAAATGGATAATTGCAAACATTTGTGGTATTTCTGTCTTCAAGTATTTAGATAATGACTGGCCAAACAACAGCATTTTGCAACCATGTATACCCCTATGACCAAAATAACGCCCATGCCCTACTATACGCCCAGAAAAAGGTGTTTCTTTTCCATACGCCCAGAAAAAGGTGTTTCTTTTCTATACCCCCAGGGTGTTATTACAGGCGAATATGGTAGTTCAAGTTCACACAGATTGCCTCATCTTGCATCAGTGACATTGTGGTGTCAACACATTCCATGAGTAATTATTTGTGTGGCTTTAATTAAACACTTGTCCTTTACTTGACCGTCAATTTATGCCTGAGCCTTAAGGAAGTCATCACACTATCATTTCAATCATTCAGACAATTTAGCTTCCACTAACGTCCGAATAATCAAGGTTGTACTGTTTAAGGCATTTACTGATTTGTGTACATGATTTTGTTTGTATAGTGAAGTTGTGTGGAAGTCTTTAAACTAAATGCAACGGATACGTTTTCCCATCATGCACATCACACTATCAATAAATTCAATCAGCACAGTCACTTATTAATATAAATTACCGGTACCCGGAAACATGTCTGATTCTATAATATAAATCTCTGTCTGATTCTCATGATTCTGTATACCAGATTTACAGTGTGAGATCTCTCAAAATTGAGGGTTTATCTCAGCTAAACTCTACACAAAATATAACATGTAGATATCAATGCTATCACGTGACCATGAGCGTACTGTACTGTACCTTGTGACGTGCTGCATATCCCATGGACGAAGTCTGTTTCGATTGCATTGGCCTAGAACCACAGCACAAGTTGCAAACATGTAGCAATCACAACTGTCAAACAGCCCCTGCACATGTTATGTAATGTGTGTTGGATTTATATCAATTCCTGCATAGGTTGTCAGCATTAGAGTCTCAGTGTGATGTATTGGTACATAATTTTTTGCTCCATCTAGATCAACATGCTTGCACTGGCGTTATGAATACAGAGAGGCCGGCTATGTAATGAATAGCACTGTGTGTAGAGTGTGTAACATCTAGTGATAACGTCATGTTGGGCCTTATATGAATGCACGTGCGCACACACACACACACACACACACACACACACACACACACACACACACACGCGTGCACACACACACACACACACACACTCACACACACACACACACATGCACGTGCAAACAC
>NC_085095.1:7579311-7589311 GCF_963422355.1 Corticium candelabrum
TCTCTGTAGTTAATTGTTCATCTTTCTGTTTTTCAGCACTTGATGTTTCAATGACTTTCTTTGTAGATTTTCTTTGTCTTTCATCATTAGATTTTTCTGTCTCTCTTGTATTCACTTCTTTCTGTTGAGTGTCAACTATGTTATCCTGTAGTAACCGTTCGTTTTGCAAAGCGTGTGAATCATTCCTTATTTCATCATCCTTCTTCTCCTTCTCCTCTGATTCCTCACCTTGCACACTAGACTCAGGTTCTGTGTTTGTCTCTCTACCGACTTCAACTCTTGTGTCTTCTTTTCTTTCATTATCATTATTCCACATTCCATCTACAGAAGCATCAAATTCATTCCTCCCTGTTGTCTCTACTCCATCCAAGTCTCTTCCCTTTTCCACAAATTCCAAATCTAAATTCTCTTCTTCTCTACCGTCTTTTCCTCCTTCGCTTGTTTTCCGTTCTTCTCTAATTCTCTTGTATTCTTTCCTCGCCCGGTATCCTCGATATCGACTTTGCAAGACGACGGCAGCTTCAGACCTCATCCCTACAATACACCAACAATTAGCATACACGAGCACACACTCGCACACTTTGTCTACAGAGTAAACAATCTACGCGTACAGTCTATCACTATACTAGACTACTAGCAAACGTTTGATTATGTTTGTCGTCGTCATCATTTCTCACTGTAAGCATCTTCTCTCCTCCTCCGTAACTCTTCTCGCGCTTTCATTCCTCTAAAATGAGTCTGCAGTTTCAGTGCCGCGGCTTCTTCATCTCTATTGCCACTGCTCTCCATTGTGGCGACATGTACCGCTCGTATGCGTCTAGACGAACTCTAGGAATGTGCGCGCATAGCAAGAGACGTAGACCTAACGGTTGCCATGCCACCCTTTGTATTGCACTCATACGACTTCGTTAACCCCACCCACTCAATTCTGACCTGAATCGAAGCCTGATGAAGCCATTGATTCCGCCTTTTCATAAACGGCTGCCAACAAACATGTCACTAATGGTATAACTTCACATACGGGAAATTAAATCATGGGACCTCCGGGAATGAACACGTGATCCGCCGTTGCTACATGCACGTTGGCACTGCATGTTGGTACAGATATCATTGAATTTACAATGTGGAGTTAATGGCCAATGTAACAGATTGACATATCTCAGTCAATTCAATTTAAAACATATTTTTATGTTTATCATATTATATTTAGTAAGCAAGCTCTTTCAGCTGTTGTGATATGTTTATTTATAGAATAAAATTTGTTGACAACAATATAATGAATGTACGTGTACATGTCGGTAGTCAGACACAACAACCAGACACGCATGCGTATAAAGTTGTGACGTCATGGCTGTAGAATGTCTCAGTCGAGATCTCACCGAAAACTTGGAAAACCATGTGAAAGGTGAACGTGGTATTGGCTGCGATTGGGGTGGCATCAGTCTGCACGAATATCAAGAACGAGAACGTTCCATCAAAGAACAGTACATCTCACATGTCGACGCTGAGACTATCGAACGTGTAAAACGTGAAGTAGAAGGCAGAGTGTTCGCATACAGTCGTAGACAAGTGGAGAAATGTTTTAGAGATTTATCCGGGAGTGCACATGCGCAGTACGACGCCTGTGTGTCTTTAAATTCCGACCTATTTCATCCTTTATTCAATCAAATGAGTTACGATGCTGCCGATTGGTTTTCTTCCCTCGGTGGAGTTTCAAAACTCATGACACTCTTGCAGAAAACCTATTCTAAATTTCGCTCTTCAAACTGGGAAGACGAAGACCTCGAGTATCTGTGTGTGCAGGCGTTAGAAGCGATGAAATACTTTGCAAGTAATTTTGAGAGATTATCACTCGTTTATGATCATGGCCTGTTGGACATGATTGTCAATGTGCTTACGAACGCAGAGCCGGGAAAACTGAAAGACAAGTGTGGACGAATATGTTGCATTTTTCTTGACGACAAAGTGTGTCAAGTCAAGTTTGTTCATTCGGGGGCTCTTCGACCTCTTCTTGATATGGCATCAGATCCGATTACTACAATTATGGCCGTTGACTGTATCATTGCAGGAATAACATGCTGTGCTGGTAATGCCGCTGCGTTAACGGCTATGATTGAAAATGATGTTATGAGTCGATTGTTTCATTTGGCTCAAAATGTTAATGAAATGCATCAACTTGAAATATTGGAAGACTCTGCTGTGTTTCATGGCGTTGATATCATTAGTTATATGCCACTGCATGTAGCATACTTGTGCTATGTTGGAATCAGTCTGTTGGTACATCAACGTAGCCGTAGGTATTGGCTGGAAATTATAGATACGTTTAGCAGGAGTGGCCGGCCGAGTAGCTATGCTGCTGTGACATGCACGTTGAAGGCAATGCCTTTGAGTGATGTGGACAAGGAGATGTTACAAGCTGTGAACTCATTTACATCGGGAACAAACCCGAATCAAGTAAAGCAGTAACTTGTATTCAAATTTATTTATATTTTATTACCGTAAATGGCAGGAACTTTCTTGTCTATTGTATCCACTTGGTTACAGTAGTTATCATGCACCTATATGTGTACGCGTCTGTGTATTTGTTTTGTGTGTCTCCATTTGAAGTGTTAGCAAACTGCTAACTATATCTGTGTAATGGTTAGGTTCGAATGGCTGATAATAATCGATATGTGTGGCCGGTATTTACTCCATTCACGTGTCTCCTCCAATCTCAGTATCCACAAGTTCGAGAGATGGGAGCATTTGCATTGGCAAACCTTTGCCAAGGAGATGAAAATCGTGACACTATGAGAGACGAAGACAACAGCAATGGATTTGCTCTCTTGCACTTAACAGTAACGTGTGGACAAAATGATGGCAAAGATGCCAAGATGGATAAGACGTATCAGCTGTCAATGCAAGCACTTTCATATGTCAGTTTTGCCTCCTTCACAAGGTAACTGATGGATAATATCTGTTGTATTTTGCAGGCAACTCCAGATGACGTTCGTCCTCCAAAACTACAGACAATTTGTATGTTTTATATTTCCAAGAATTTCTACAGTCGGTTCAGTTATGCCGCTCTTCAGTGTTTACCACTCCATTTGCTACAGGAAATTGTACCTTTTGAAATATAACACAATGACGTTCGACTGCAGGTGCAGGTGCATGTAATTGTAATTGCTGTTTGCAAGTATTTCTAACAACGTGAGGTTTACCTTAACAAACATGAGGCAAGGGAAAAGCTGGCTGAACCTAAAAACTTTAGTTAGACCCACTCCAGTTTCACCAGGCTTGCCTTTCCTGCTCCAGCTTCTCACTCATTTGTAGTTACCCAGATACTTGCATGCAACCAGAGACGACAAGAAAGTAAGTAAGAATAGTCCAGTAAGGTTTACTCGCACCACAACGATCTCAGAGTCTATCTACCTAGAGAAGAGTGACAATCTAGAAGTAGAACTAAATGTTGTATACCCAAAGCAAATCAACAGCAGGTGCACCAGCCATCTAGTCTGTCTGGCATCTAGACTGTACAGTAAATGTTCCATTTTCTACAACTGAATTTTGTACTATTGTCAGTAAAATGAAAAAACAATTTCCAGTGCGTTTTCACGTTAACATAAACCAACATAATGTATCATGGCTTGACCGCATGGCTACTGAAACTATTAGCTACTTTTACCTAATTAATTAATTAATTAATTAATTTTAAGCTCATGTAAACCCTGTTGGCAAACTTCTACATTAGTGGTGCTAATCATCTGGTAACTTGTTGACTAGCAAGAAGCTACCCAGTAGCAGATAAAGTAACCTTGAATAGACGCAGCAGACAGTAAATATACGTAGACACGTAAAAACAAGTAAAATCATTTAATTAATAGGTTAATGCGCTTGCGCAATGTTATACCTAGGTATCTATGTCTGCATGTATGGCTGTAGAGTGTCTCAGACGAGATCTCACCGAAAATCTGGAAAATCATGTAAAAGGTGAACGTCGCATTGGCTTAGATTGGGGTGGAATCAGTCTGCACGAATATCAAAAACGAGAACGTTCTACTAGAGAGCGGTACAGCTCACATGTCGACGTGGAGACTATTGAACGTGTAAAACGTGAGGTAGAAGCCACAGTGTTTGCATACAGTCGCAGACAAGTGGAGAAATGTTTTAGAGATTTATCTGGGACAGCGCACGAACAATATGAAGCCTGCAGGTCGATGTTTTCTCAGTTATTTCAACCTCTAGCCAATGAAATGAGTCAAGATGCTGCTGATTGGTTTTCTTCGCTGGGTGGAGTTTCAAAACTCATGCCACTCCTACAGAAAACATATTCTGATTTTTGCTCTTCAAACTGGGAAGATCAAGACCTCGAGTCTCTCTGCTTGGTTGCCTTAAAAGCAATGAAATGCTATGCAAGCGATGATGAACGATTGTTGATAGCTTATGATCATGGAATGTTGGACATGATCATAGATGTGCTTTGCAAGGCAAAGACAGGACAAACGAAGTATGAGTGTGGAAAGCTGAGTTGTACATTCCTTGATGACAAAGTGTGTCAAGTCAAGTTTGTGCATTCGGGGGCTTTTCGACCTCTTCTTGATATGGCATCAGATCCAACCACATTACTTTATGTTGTTGACTCTATTATTGCAGGCATTACATGTTGTGCTGTAAATGCTGCTGTGTTAGACTCGATGATTGAACACGATGTTGCAGGTCGATTCTTCTATTTAGCACAAGACATTTATAAACTGCATCGACATGAACTTTCAGGAAATGTTTTTATGTTTCGAGGCATCAATATGATTAGTCTTCTGCCACTGCACATATCATATTTATGCTATGTTGGAATCAGTCTGTTGTTACATCAACGAAGCTGGAGACATTGGCTGGAACTTATGAATACGGTTAGACAGACTGGCAGACCAAGCAGCTACGATGCTGTAAAATCCACATTGAAGGCAATGCCTCTGAGTGACAAGGACGAAGAGATGTTACAAGCTGTCAAGTTATTTATATCAGAAACAAACCCAAATCAAGTAATATTCAAATTTTCCTTATTTCTGTTATGGACAGGCAGTGTCTTGTCTATTCTACCTACTTGGTTATATAACTTATCACACTTTGTGTCACTGCTATGTACAGTTTTATGTGTTGTTTGTGTATCTGTCTGTCTCTATTTGACCACCATGGGTAGCGTTGCCAAGCAATTAACATTGTTGTATAATGGTTAGGTTCGAATGGCTGATAAGGATCGATATATATGGCCGGTATTTACTCCATTCACGTGTCTCCTCCAATCTCAGTATCCACAAGTTCGAGAGATGGGAGCATTTGCATTGGCAAATCTTTGCCAGGGAGATGAAAATCGTGACACTATGAGAGACGAAGACAACAGCAACGGATTTGATCTCTTGCACTTGACAGTAACGTGTGGACAAAATGAAGGCAAAGATGCCAAGATGGATAAGACGTATCAGCTGTCAATGCAAGCACTTTCTTATGTCAGTTTTGCCTCCTTCGCAAGGTAACTGATGGATAATATCTGTTGTATTTGCAGGCAACTCCAGATGACGTTCGTCCTCCAAAACTACAGACAATTTGTATGTTTTACATTTCCAACAATTTCTACAGTCGGTTCAGTTATGCCGCTCTTCAGTGTTTACCACTCCATTTGCTACAGGACATTGTACCTTTTGAAATATAACACAATGACGTTTGACTGCAGGTGCATGTAACTGCTGCTGGCAAGTATGTGTAACAGTTTATGGTAACGTGGAGTTTAGCTAATAAAAAATGAGAGGAGGAAGGGCTTGTTGAACATGCATGTCTGCTAACACAATTTTCACTGTCTAACCATCTAAGTTCAGTAGTAGGACCCACACTACTTTCACTCTGCCTTCCTTGCTCCAACTTCTCACTCATTCATATGTCACTCAGATACTGTATGGCACACAGATACTCTACTGACACCAGAGACAACAACAGATATCAATTTATTAATTTATTTAGTAAATTTTCTGGACGTTTACCAACTAACATCTGACATCATTGTAGTAGAGCTACTTGACGTAGTTCTGCTGTGGCCAGTGGTGGTAGTTCTCTATGTCTACACGCTTCAACTCCCAGAAAAGCAGTCTGTAGAATTTGCAGTGTGTCACCATGGGCAACTAACACAATCACTTTCTGACTAAAAGTCGCATCTAGTTCAGTAACTGCAGCTAGAGCGCGAGTTTGAACACTGGCAACGCTTTCCACGCTAAATTTCGTGTGCAACGAGCTGACGGCGTCTTCTCTCCACACAATCTCGTAATTTTCGTTGCTTTTTGTGTCAAAATCACCAAAATACCTCTCTCTCAGTCTGATGTCTGTTCTCAGCGTTGCTTCCTTATCTAGACGCTCAAATACTACGTATGCTGTTTCATATGCTCGTTTGAAGTCAGAACTAGCAATCACCACGTCTGTGTGACGTAAATTCTGTTTCGAAATGTGAAATTTCAGATCCGCTGCTGCCTTTCTGGCTTGAATTTTACCCAACTCGGTCAGCCCAAATGCCGTAACGCCAAGTTTAGGGTCACTGACGATAATACCCGCTTTGTTTGCTTCACTCTCTCCGTGACGCAACAGGAAATAGCTATTCCTCACACAAGCTAGAGCCATTGATTAGGCTGCACCTAACGCGCGCTAAACAGCACAATAATGTAGGTGCGCGCACACACAAAATCCACAAATTGTTACCTGTGCAGCACACAAGTACGGATCACACACAATCCGTCTAGCGTACATAAATTAAACCCAAGTAGCTAATTAATTGACATTCATTCTGCGCATGCGTGTAAAATTTAAACAATGGACAAACGGAGTCTCGGCGAATCGTCAATACAAGAGCTTGTGAAGGCCTGCCAAGACGCGAAGCTTCACGCCTACTGCCCCTACAGTCATTTCCGAGTCGGAGCAGCTCTCCTAACAGACGACGATCGCCTATTCACGGGCTGCAACGTCGAGAACTCGAGCTACGGATTGTCGATCTGTGCCGAGCGAACGGCCATAGTAAAGGCCGTCAGTGAAGGCTGCAGGAAATTCAAAGCGATCGCCGTCGCGTGCGACATGAGGGAGAAAACGGTGACGCCATGTGGAGCCTGTCGACAATTTCTGTCAGAATTTGGATCGGACTGGACGGTCGTACTGACTAAGCCTGACTTGTCATACACTTGTCTGTCTGTCAGTGACCTCCTTCCTCATCACTTCAGCGCGAAAGACCTAGAGGCTGAGCGAGTCTAGTTTGTGTACTGTGTACATACACTTGTCATTGATATAAATTGAAAAATGCGAATACTGAACTCGATATTTGAGTGGCTATTTAACATCATCACAATGCCATGCAACATATACCTTTTCGGCCGTCACTGAAGTAAACGTGTAGGCCAAGTTGTACGGATTTGGCGTCCGATCGAGGATAGAGCGTCAGCGGGAAGAACGAGTGAGGGCCACGACCCAAAACGGGAAGAATGCCCTTTAGTTCGCCACTCATACTCAGCCAGAGTAGCTGCTCGGTAAAGTCAGGGTCGTGTGACATGAAGAGTCCCGTTGTAAGGAGCACACCACCTGCAATAAACATTTAGTAGACACTCGGAGTGTGCAGTGAGGTGGCTACTCACGATCGCCGGGTAGGATTATGACCTCGGATGGGACACCCGGTAGTTCCACGCTGCAACTGACTTGTACAGAAGTGTGAGAGTTAGATGACGACCTAGAGACATACCACATCATCACACGGCTACTTGCCAACGTCTAGACGTATTCATGGTGTGATGCCGAGTACAACCTGTTAGACCCCAATGTAAGTGTATGTAGCAGGGCCGTAGCACCCAGTCCGCGGTTTTCAGAAAGATGACTTTCACAATGCAATCAACTTCCGGTTTGAGGTAAGGATGATTAAATAAGTAATATATATATATATATATATATATATAGTGACTATACTGTATCTGCATATAAAAAATTTGAAGCTCACTTCTAAGATAAATGGTTTCATCAATTAAATATTGTAGAGAACGCTTTTGCAGAGATACAAATCCGGGAATCAAAACGTAACCCTATCCGGAAACATTCATAATAAATGGAACGCACGTTTGGACACTCCTCGTTAACGCACGCTAGGCCACACCCCTTTAACGCACGTTAGATCAGGCCAGTTTAAATTCTGTTCCTACGGCCATGGGTAGCAAAACAGCCTTACTGGCCACCTGGTTCATTGAGTCACACACCACACACGAGAATATTTTATTGTGGCAAGTGGTAAAACAATAAATGGGCGTGGTTCATAAAACTTGATCATGTGACTCAGTGAGAGCACAAATAGTGTGGTGTGTGTGTGCATCGCGTGCGCGCGCATGTGTGTGTGTGTGTGTGTGTGTGTGGGTGCATGTGTGTGTGTGTCAATAAGCATCAACCCACCTGTTGACCGCCAGTAACACAAACGTGTAATCTAATGCCAACGCAGTCAATGTCGTTTCTCCACGTTCAGTTGTCTCGAATATCTCCCACTGAACAAACTTTCCAGGCACAGCAACTTGACTACCAGTCATATCCCCTACAGTCCCATCTGTGCTGCTTCTAATCGGAAACGATGCGAGAGAATCGGGATTCAAGACATACAAACCATTCGTGGTGAGAACAAGCAAGTCGTGTCCTGCAGACTTCACTGACAAAACCGTAGGAAGCGGTTCAGACTCCATAACAACCGGGGGTTCATCACTCTCCACACAAACACAACCAACTCTGCAATCAATTAAGTTAACACAAGTAGATATATAGAACAAGTGGGAGTATAAAAAGGCAACAGCATATATACATACATATTTGATGATGATGACGTCACACCATACAAACGATCTCCGATGACCGCAGTAAACATCAACCTTTCTGGCCAATAGTCGCTCATATGGAATTCAACGATGTGATCTCCACTCTCATTGAAAATTACTCTAAAAAAACACAAGAACAGACATCACAAATTGTTCATCCAACACAAAGACAATGATCCAACATAATGTCAGTGCGTAGTCGGTTACACACGAGAATCCTAAATATGGTAAACGTTGTACTCAATCAGACATGTAACACGTATCTGCCCCAACAAACTTGGAATAACGAAACTCGACTTTCTGTCCTACGTCGCCATTCAGTGGCTCAGCAAACGGTGAGCTTTCTTCATCAAGGCCGTACACTCGTGGTCGTTTGAAAGACTGTATGTTTCTACAGTCAACAATCTGAAATAGGTGACATCAGTGGTTTGTAAGAAAACCAGGTTGTTTGACTGATGCATACAACTATTGTGTCAGGTGATGTTTCTCCTCTCTGTGATGGCACGACAGTAAAGAAGAGAGCGACAGTAGCTGAGCCATAAGTGACAAAGAATCGTAGCTGCATGTGAAATCCGTTTGTCCTTTCTGCTTGTGAAGCACTTGGAATATTGGCTGATTTCACGTTTTCCTATAGAGTGAGAGAGACGATTGGTATTTGCCTGTCATGATTTGTATTTTGTAGTTGTTATGTTAGCTTTGCCTAAAGTCTCAATGGGTTGTGTGATTGCAAATTATTTAGCTGCACCCATGCAATACATACATACACACACGCGCGCACGTGCACACACACACACCATACAAACACACACACACACACACACACACACACACACACACACACACACCATACACACAAACCATACAAACAAAAACACACACCCACCCACACACACACACACACACACACACACACACACACACACACACATGCACGCATGCACACACCTGCTGGTCAATCCTACATACAACAATGTCTCTTTGTTTATCTATCTGTTTGTCCATTGTCATATGTCGGTATCTATACATCTTTCTATCTCTCTCTCTGTCTGTGTCCCTTCCGTCATTTACTTTCTACTATCACCACACCTTCCATGAGCAGTACCATCCTCTTCTGAAAACATGTTCTATTACCCTTTTCCTCTCTTCAAACAAAT
>NC_085095.1:7596811-7601811 GCF_963422355.1 Corticium candelabrum
GGGCACTCCACGTCCCACCACTGTATCATGCTCTGCAGCAGCCAGACTGGCCTCCTCAACTGCATCATCATCAAATCCCTCCAGAAATGGAGAAAAGAATTCAAGACGAGCCTCTCGTTTTAAGCGGTTCTGTTTCCGTTTTTGTTTCTTTGATCGACCAGATCGTCTTCTATGACTGGCGGAAAGTGTGGCATCTGCACATTCCACAGCTGCAATTCTCTCACGATCCTCATTTTCAACTTGAATGCTTTCTTCGTCACTCACTGGTGATTCTTCAGCAGTTACATACTCAGACGAGTCTGATGTCTCAGCTGATTCGTCTGACAATGAAGCAATACTGTTGCTACCTTCGTCCGTAGAGCAACTGTTACTGATGGTCTTGGAAGATTTTCTGGTTGATTTTCTACGCACGACGACGACAGACGGACGAGAGAATTCCCAAGATAACATACGTGCAAATGACAATGATCTGGCTCCAGCCATGTTACTAAACACTTCGTCTGCTGCAGCTAATTCGCTCATCGCTAGCCCACTTGGTATACCCACGTGACAAATGTAGCATAGCCACTATCCCGGATATATGAGATGACTAGCAAGGCCGAGTATTTGAAGCGATACATTAGCGGGTCTGTTGACGATAAACGGGCAAAGAAAAAGAAGAAAAGTAAGGTTAAAATTCCAGTTCGTCAGCCCAAGACTAAAATTGTGGACGACGATGTTGACTGGCGGGAGATTGCGCCTGAAATAAAGTCTGAAGATGAAGAAGAGTTTGTGCCAGACGAAGAAGGTCAACCGCAAGTGGTAGAAGTTCTAGACGAGCAAAAGATAGCAGCCGAGAAGATGAAATGGAGACAGATAGAAAAACAACGAGAAACGTTGGAAGGAGAAAACTCTGATGATTCATTTGATGACAGACAAAGACATGACTCAGATGAGTCACCTCCTAGAAAGACAGACAACTCATCGAAATCACAAAAAGAGAGACACGACTCAGACGAGTCACCTCCTAGACGACAGACTGCGCAGAAAAGTGACTCAGATGAATCACCACCTAGAAGAACAGACAAGATACAGAAATCATACAGAGAAAGATATGACTCAGATGAGTCACCTCCTAGACGACAATTTGAACACAAGAGTGATTCAGATGAGTCACCACCTAGAAGACGAAATAAAGAAGATTCAGACGACTCTCATCGTAGAAGCACAAGACAAAACATTTCAGATAAGTCACCAACGAGAAACAAGAGCAGAAATGATTCAGATGAATCGCCACCACGAAGGAGGAAAAGAAATGAGTCAGATGAGTCACTACCAAGAAAGTCTAAATGGGATTCTGACGTGTCATCTGTTAAACGGAAACAACGTTATGAGGCGAAGAGAAGAAGCAGTCAAGGTAGTTCTGATCGCTCACCTTCAAGCACAAAGAGGAGAGATGAAGATTTATCACAGAGAAGAATGAGGAAGAAAGATTCTGAGGAATTAGCAACAAGACAGAAAGGGAGTAGAGTAGATGATTTGGGTTCAAAGGCAAGACAGCAGAATCAATCTGAACAGAAAATGAGAAGCTATTCAGGCAAAAGGCAGTCTCCAGCAAGAAGAAGACACGACTCTGATGATTCTCCTCCAAGAAAAGTGAGAAGAGATCAAAGGTTTGATGATGAACATACAAATAGTCAGAGAACAAGTACAGAGAGGTCTGAGTTAGGTGACAAGGATCAACATAAGTCTACTAAGCACGAGATTACACAAGACGCTAATGATTCTCGTAGAACAAAATCTGGACTGCAGACATCTGCTGTGCTGCGCGAAGAGAACAGATTAGCAAAAGAGAGAGAAAAAGAAATGTTTGACAAGATGGATAGAGGAATGTCAGGCAGAGGTGCAGACACTGTGTTTCGAGACAAAGAGGGGAGAAGAATTGATCCAAAACTGGAGAAAATTAAGCAAAGACAAGCAGAAGAAGAACAAGCCAGACATGAGGAGAAATACAAAAGATGGGGGAAAGGGTGAGTTGTTAGAGGTTTTGTCGGAGTTTCTGATTTGTTTGCTGTAGTTTGTCGAATTTGTTACTTTGGTATGCTTTGTACTTTTACTCACACAAACACATCTGCACTTGCCTGCACATGCACGCACGCGCACACACACACACACACACACACACACACACACACACACACACACAGACACACACACACACACACACACACACACACACACACAGACACACACACAGACACACACACAGACACACACACACACACACAGACACACACACACACACACACAGACACAGACACAGACACACACACACACACACACACACACACACACACACACAGACACACACACACACACACACACACACACACACACACACACAGACACACACACACACACACACACACACACACACACAACTTATATATCTGGTTTATGTTCTGACATGTAGTGCTATCTGAAGTGCTTCACACATACTGTATTTTGTGATTGTAAATTTATTATCTGTACAGAATTGCACAACAACAAATGAAGGAGCAAGAAGTCGAAGACATGATACACGAAATGAATAAGCCACTGGCAAGGTATAAGGATGACGAGGATTTGGACAAAATGTTGAGGGAAAAGGAAAGATCAGGAGACCCAATGCTCGAGTTTGTGAGGAAAAGAAAAGAAAAGCGAGAAGAGGGAAACAAGAAGCCAGGTTTAACAAAGTCAAATATTACACGGTCACTGAATAGCTCAACATGATTGATTGTAGAGAGACCGATATTCAAGGGCTCTTTCCCACCAAATCGATTCAACATTAGACCCGGATATCGCTGGGACTCTGTGGACAGATCAAATGGATACGAAAAGGATCGTTTTCTCAGGATATCAGGAAGAGAAGCTTGGAAAGAGGAGGCATACAAGTGGAGCGTAGAGGAAATGTGACAAGCAAACATGTACATTATAGATCGAGGATCTCATCGTCACTATAAACATTGGTTTGTAGTGCTTTGCAAGCCACATTCTGGTTTGACATTTTAATTAATGTTATGTACTTTAATACTGTCATATTGCTAATGCCTATACACTTTAGTGTGAGAGACACTTTCTATGTGTTTCAGTTCATAACTGCATGGCATCTCTCTTGGTGAGTTTGTCATAAGATGATGAAGTGAAGGTTATGAAATGAGAACTTGAATTGGATGCATTGATTAATGGTTACTTTATTGATTACTTGATGGTCAACCTTGTGTTGTTTTCATTCCTTGTGTGATTCTATTAGCTTGTTCTTGAACTACTTCCATTTGTAATGCATTCAGCAGCCTTGAAAGTACAAGATTGCAGCATAACGAACATGCAATGTGAACTACACTGTAGCACACTATAGGTTTTCAACTTAATGACGTAACTTGGCAAGCTCCACAAAAACCTCATTACTGCCATGCACATTCTTGAGTCTTTTTACATTCCTAATGCGAGTTAATTACCTCTTTGTTTATGTATGTCGACTAGCTAGGAAGCCACGCAGAAATGAAATATACAGCTGCATTGTCATACCGACATTTCAAGTAGAAATCAATCGCAGAGCGTCATCTGTTGTGCTCTCTCTTTCTCTCTCTTCAGTTCTACAATGACAGCAATCGAGTGGCTGAAAGGAGCCAGTGGCTGGGTACCAAACAACACCGTCGTTGGAGGACAAGAAGAACAACATGCTCTCTACGTAGGACGCACTGTGCACGAAGGAGAGGTTATTCCCGGCAAGATTGTGCCCTCTGATGGCATTTATGTCACAAAATGGTCGCGTGAGCACAAGTATGAATACTACGAAGTGCTCACGTTTACTGCTCCAGGAAGTGGAGGAGATGCAACCATCGAGTGGGTCAAGGCGAGGTACGGAAACATACCTAATGGTGCAGTGGAAGGAGGCATCGAAGGTGGCACGGCGACATTCATTGCAAGAAGTCACTACAATGACGTCATGGGCTTGCTGTGTGGCAAGGTGTATCCTGCTCTTCCGCAGGGCGGATGCTACGTTGCGTATAAAGGGAAGGAATACAAATGTTATGATTATGAGGTGCTGGTTCTGAAAGATGTTGACTATTACGACATCAAGGAGGTTGAGTATGATGTCAGTAAAGCGACAATAAACATGCTGGATGAGGAGATGACCTTCCTTGCTGCCGAGACTGTCGTTAACGGTAGCAGCAAGCCTCAGACAACGCAGCTCAAGCTGACATATGACGAATCAAAATCACACAACTGGGGAGTACAGGAGGGCTTGAATGCCGGTGTGAAGACAGAAATGCATGCAAAGATGCCATCTCTTGTGAAAGGCAGCGTCAGACTGACTGGACAGATCACTACCAGTCTGCCTTGGGAAGGCACCGAGATGATCAACAAAGCATCTGAAGCCACTGCCGAGTGCACAGTAAACAATGGCCGTAAAATGCTTGTAGCCATCGCCGGTCAGAGAGCTGATGTTGAGATACCATACAAAGCCGAGTTAACCAAAGTGTTTAAGAATAAAGTTGCAAGTGAAAAGAAAGTGATACATGGCACATACAAGGGAATACACACAACAAACATACGAGTTATCTACCACAAGTCGGAACCGTTGGAGAAAGAGAACAAGCCGGAGAAATCCGAAAAGGGACAAAAGCAGCAACCAGTCATAGACAACAAACAGCCCGTAGAGTAGACTAATAATGGTTTGTCGTATAATTGGAAGAAGCAATAGCAATGGACAGAATAGCTATATAGTTGTAGCTTAATTCTCACAATATGCTGTGCTCATTGCCCTAACTGTTTGTCTTACCTGTTGTTTCTTATTGAATGCTGTAATACAAAAATCATCATCATAGTAAAATACTAGCTGTGTGTGTGTGTGTGTGTGTGTGTGTGTGTGTGTGTGTGTGTGTGTGTGTGTGTGTGTGTGAATGCTAACTAAAATTCTTTACTGATACTACACAATTAAACACAATAAATCTGACTATAATAGCAGTATCTCAAGC
>NC_085095.1:7604311-7614311 GCF_963422355.1 Corticium candelabrum
TCAGTGAAAGTCAGAGGGAAAAATTCGTATCAGACACAAAGCAATTTGTGCAGTCATTGGTGGACACTCTCAAGGATGACAAAGGTACGGCACATGCTACTGCACACTCATTCTTCACGATTCTTACATTTTGTTCTCTTTGTTAGCTGCTCATCTTTGCTGTACAAATGTGTATAAAACTGGTGCATGCGGTTGTGTCCAGAAGTTTTTACATGAGGATAACAGTGGTTAGTCGTTTCAGTACCTAGCTGCATCAGCAGGTGCTTTATGATTGGTTTCTCAGATGAGGTAGATTTTGCTCAAGCACGACTACTTCTACAATTGTCGAAGGAAGCGCAGCGACTTGCCACAGAGAAGTACCTTTTACCTGGACAGTATGTATAGATGGATGGCATTCTGTGTGTTTGTGTGTCAGTGAAAATGATTTTTGTATTCAGGACGGTTTGTGTTGGTTTGGGTGCTGGACACAAACGATCAGACAACTATGTAACGTTTATTCAACAACAGCGATGGAGACTACGGGAAGAGTATCGCCTGTGTGAGAAAGCCACACAGAGGATCCTTCGCTACTCCAACAACTTTTTATACAAGAAGTTAAAAACGATGGAAGGCGTATGCTATATGGCTCTACCAACGGACGTGTAACGTAATGGTTATATATTCCATTTGTTTGATTGTGTAGAAATGCAGAGTGAGGAAGAAGCATGGCAAGCTTGTGTTGGGTAAATTGAAACCGATTGATGAGCTTGCTGGTGAGACGTGTTGCTCAAATAGATGCACAGAGGTTGGTGGTCAGAGTGTGTAGTTTCTTTGCATGTAGACATGGAGTGATGTGTTTAATGCACGACTTGATGCTACATGAGAGCTACTAGTGTGTGTGTGTGTGTGTGTGTGTGTGTGTGTGTGTGTGTGTGTGTGTGTGTGTGTGTGTGTGTGTGAGTGAGTGAGTGTGTGTGCACACACGCGCACGTGTGCGTGTTGAGATTGTTTAGTAAATCTTGTTTTAGTTGGCTTCTTTGAAATCCACCATTTTGGAAGATTGGCGGTGTCGGTACAGACGAGGTGAACAGGCAGAGTGCCGTCTCGTTATATCAGAAATGTTGACTCACAACGACACTTCGCATTCAATCTGTGTCCGATTCATCCAGCTGGTCACTGGTGCTTCTCTCGGTGTCGTGGAAGCAGTTCAAACCACAACGAGGGAAGCTGATACCACAATGATGCTCAAAACATGCACTAAACGAAGACAACAAATTGAAGTGAGCAATGAGATAAGTCAACAAGAAACAGAAAGTTTGGAGTCGAACACAAGCCATCATCATGTATTAGAACCGGGTAAGTCAGACAGACTCTATTGTTTAGAGTTATACAGTAGGGCATTAGTTATCCCTCATCCTCACTACACACAAACCTTCAGGCATCTGATATACTTCTGTATCCTTATACTCAACACATTCACCTAACTTATTAAATGAGGCATCCAACAGCATACGGAGAGGGCTTGGTGTGAATAAGAGAGATTCAATTCGGATGAGGTTTGGAAACTGGTCTGTGGAAACATCAGAAATGGGACTGATGCTACAGACGTTATATATGAAAAGAGCTATACACTCTGCAAACAGTTTGGTTAGGACTCTTTCGTGGATTGTAAACAGAGAGAAGTCTATGTCAAGTAGGAAGTTATTTGCATGGGCATATAAGGATCTGAAGAAAGGAGTTACTTAATAATTTATTAGCTCTCTCTTTCATTTGCTGTTTAGTGTATTTATTTACTTAACTATCTATCTAGCTGTAGTTTGTCTAATCTGTATGCCCCTAGCTAGACAGAAAATATATTATTATTATTTATTATCATTTATTATTATTTATTATCATTTATTATTATTTATTATCATTTATTATTATTTATTATCATTATTTATTATGTGTCGTTATGCCCCTTCATAATGGGCAAGTGGGGTCTTTACCCCTATCTGGGCACCCACCAACCCGGCAGGTGAGCCCAGCGGGGTACATGTTTTCGTGTAGTCCATACGGCGATCAATGACTAGCCAATTCGATATAGATTGCAGGCATTACGGTGACCGCGTACTCGATACAGCACGCCTAGTGGATATCAACGACCACCAGGAAAGCACTGGACGTCATCGTCAACGGACCGTTCGCCAAACCACAGAAACTCCCCAAAGACTGAAACGAGTCATAGTCTCATGGATAAAGCTAGAGAAACATGAGAAAGAAAGACAGACAAGTTTCACAATTTACTGTCGTCACTGGGATTTGAACCCCCAAACCATGGAGTGGTAGCCATTGTCGCTAACCACTAAGCCACGGCGGTGACTTATTATTATTATTTATTTATTATTATTATTTATTATTATTTATTATGAATGGGTTGAGCCAGTAATACGTCTCTCTGACATTGCGCACAGTCAACCTCATGTTGCTTACTGTGCCTTCACTCACAGTCTGTCATGTTGTTGGTTATATGTGATCAGAACAATTGAGGGTATTTCCCACATGTTTCAACCTCTAGAGGAAGCCATCTCTGAAAAGTTTTTACCATCACTAACAGGGCAGTGGAGTTTGACAAGGAAGAAAGAGACTTGTTAGCGCTTCCATGTTGTCTTGCCGGTCTGAATGTTGTCGATTCCTCCAAACTCTGTGAACATCAGCATGCAGCTTCATGAAGGATAACTGACCATCTCACAAGCCTTATAGTTCAGCAAGAAAGTGTGCTCTCAGATGAAAAATCACACATCAAAAAGGTGAAGTCTAACATCAGGGCTGAAAGGCTAGCTGCCCAAAAAGAAAGTCTGCAAGTCATTTCCAGGAACTGTTCTCCGAAACTTCAGAGATGCATTGAATTGGGAAGTGAGAAGGGATCATCAAGTTGGTTAACAGTTTTACCATTGGAAGATCACGGTTTTCACCTGTCTAAGGGAGACTTTTGGGATGCGCCATGTTTGAGATATGGTTGGCATCTACCCAGCGTACCGTCCAAATGCTCCTTCGGGAAAAGTTTGACGTGGATCATTCAATGATTTGCCCTAGAGGAGGTTTCCCGACACTTCGCCACAACGAAGTAAGAGATATCACGGCGAACCTCCTCACGGAAACATGCAACGATGTCGCTAGTGAACCTCAGTTGCAACCCTTTCACGGAGAAACTTTCCAGCATAAAACAGCCATTATTGATGACCAGGCACCCCTATACATTTCAGCTAGAGGAGTATGGCAGCATTCCCGACGTGCATTTTTTGATGTAAATGTTTTCTACCCGAACGCACGTTCAAACATGCAATCTACTTCTCTGGCATCAGCCTACAAATCTCATGAAAACGAGAAGAAAACGGGAATATGACGAACGTGTGAGGGAGATAGAGAATGCAACTTTCACTCCCCTAATTTTTTCAGCAACTGGTGGAATGGGGGAAGAAGCGTCAATTTTTTACAAGAGAATAGCTGAATTAATATCAATCAAAACAAAGAAGACCTACACTGAGATCATAAGAATCATCAGGTGCCGTCTATCGTTCAGTCTGATCCGTTCAGCAATTTTATGCATCCGAGGTAGCAGGTCGGCAAATCACAGGCCCTTTCTGTGCAGAAGAAATTGACATCATCAGCAGTGAGGTTCGCCTCACTGAGTAAACTGATTTATGATAGAGTAGCAAGTTTCTGAGTTTTTTTAGAGTTTCTGTGATTGCTGTATTATTGACATGGACAATATTTAGAAATATATCATGTTGTTTAGTATTATTATTTATTATTATTATTTATTATTGTTATTTATTATTTATTACATTATTTATTGTTATTATTTATTATTATTTATTATTATTATTTATTATTTATTACTATTATTTATTGTTATTATTTATTATTATTTATTATATTTTCAGACAGTGTTGTAATGAAGGGCCGCTGGAACCACTAAAGTGCTACGGCTTTTTGCAAATGGAGTCAAAAATTTTGCAAAAATTTTCTTGAGTTGAAGAGTTTGTATGCTCCGGCGGTTTCAAAATGTATGTTCAACGTTTTAACTGTATTGCCTAACTGAGATCTCTGTCATGTCTGTCGTCAACAATCTACCTTGTTTTCTGTGTTTGATAAACTTTATTGGTAGCCATAGTTACTTTTGACTACGCGTACTAACGCGCGTTAGGATAAATTTTCTTGGTAACCATAGTTACTTTGACCACGCTTACTAACGCGCGTTAGGTCATAGCACTTTAAATTTTGCTTCCGGCAGGCCTGTGTTTGACTTTTGTTTATCTGTGTTTAGCATCAGTTGTTCAGTGTCCTGACAATGTCACTATGGCTATTCGACAGTTGCTGTCATGTGAATCAAGTGCTAACCAAACGAATAACATCGATCATTCAACGTCGACTACGTACTATCAATGTCTTGGACCAGCAGCCATGCAATTGTTTGCTGCTGAAGCAGCAAGTTGTGTTAATCAAGAACAACGGAATTGTATTGCAAGACAAGACTTGCATCAAACTACAAATCCGATCTCCAGTCCGACAGTAGACAACATTGTAGTTGCTGAATCAGTAACAGCATCAATGCGTCTACCTCCCGATGCTCAGCCATTAGAAAATCCATACAATTTGGTCTTGTCTCGGCATACGATGGGACAGGATTGCTTTGAAATACCATCACCACAGTATGTATGTCAGACTGAAGCAGAAGGCCTGGTAAATGCACTAGAAACCCTTACAGCAATGATGATCAAATGATAAACTGTCTCCACACATTAGTCAACTGGAGGATTCCTAGTTAATTGATATTAACTGTTGGTTTATGCAGAATAATTAGTTTTCTACAGTAATCATTGGGTAGTGCTATACAAAGCAAATGTATTGAATACATCTCATTCGAAGTGTTGACATGAACATCAAGCACCAGTGGGCTGTAATACAGCTTGACAGCTGATGCTATCATAACGTCAAAGACTACAAATGAGTACGTATCGGTAGGCATTACATGTCACTGTCTGTCTACAGTCTTATAATCGTGGACTGACAGAAGAGATGCTCCGTGCTGCTTCCATGACATCTTCCAGGTTTACTGTGTCTCCAAACTGTTTCTCTTGGTGTTCCAATAATATTCCGCCGTCTCCTGAGTCGAGTACAAAGAGACCTCCTAGTAGACGACCTTCTCCTTCAAAGTTTCCTTCAACACCGTCTTTCCTCGCTCGGTAGTAAGACGTCCATACGCTTGGACGAAACAGTGCAGACAGAAACATCCATCGCTGATGAGTCCCGTAGAATGATTTCTGATATATATCAAGGGAAAATTAAGTAAGGGGCACTCAGATGGAAAAACAAATTGCCTTCAAGTGAGTTTACTCCATGGGCCAAGTTGTAGAGGCTTACCTCGTTGCGGTATGGAGATACAATGGTTTTACTTGCATCAAATAAGGTCATCAAAAGTGATCATTTGAAGGCAACTTGTTTTTATGTGGAGTTTCTCAGCTTGTGTGCGTTTCTTCTGCCTTAATGCACTCGTAAACTTTCACTAAATTTATCTGTGAGTCTGGCTGTCTGTCTGTCTGTCCACTTGTTTTCCTGTCTGTTTGTCTGTCTCTCTGTCTGTCCGTCCGTCTGTCCGTCCGTCTGTCTGCCCATCAGTCTGTTTGTCTGCCTGTCTGTCCGCTTGTCTTCCTGTCTATTTGTCTGTCTGTCTGTCTATCCGTATGTCTGTCTGTCCATCTGTCTGTCTGCCCATCAGTCTGTTTGTCTGTCTGTCTGTCCACTTGTCTTCCTGTCTATTTGTCTGTCTCTCAGTCTGTCTCTCTGTCCATATGTCTGTCTGTCCATCTGTCTGTCCATCTGTCTGTCTGCCCACCAGTCTGTTTGTCTGTCTGTCTGTCTGTCCGCTTGTCTTCCTGTCTGTTTGTCTGTCTCTCTGTCTGTCTAATTTAAAGGAATGGTACCTACCACCTAACAGTTCTGCCCACGGTCATCTGCCTGCTTGTCTGTCTTTCTGTACACTTCAATTCTAAACAACATTTTGTCATATATCCCACCTCTTTGTCAAGGTATACTGTACCACCGGTAAAATATTTTTTCTGGAAATCATCAGATCCCTTCCTTTGATGAACGACAGCGTAGAGTGGCACTCCTAACTCATCAAGTTGTTCTTTAATGGAAGAAAGCTCTAGGGCCTCCTACAAGTTTGCAAAAACATGACCACAAGTCGACGGCAATACACTGGTTAACTCACCTTCCTACACAAAGCTCACCCTTGACGCCTCACAACCATCACAACAGCTCCTGAAGAAGCCCACAACCTGCTGGCTAGAAGACTGTCCTTGCCATCTAGTGACGACAGTCTAGCATTAGACAAATGGCTGTAAGGCGTAGCAGGCGTTTTAGAAAACCAATCGACATTAGCAATAAACACCGCAGCAGCCGTCGAAATGCCAACTCCGACAGCAAGCAGATTCATCACGGACAGAGTCACGTGAATGTAGTCACGTGAGTATAGTCACGTGAATTAGACACGTGCAGGTTGATGTTAGAGGAATGTCACGTGAGACTCCGCAAAACTTACAACTCCAGTCGACTGCAGGAAAGGCATTCAGCGTCAGCTGCTCATAGTCCCAATGTCTACAACAGAAATGGAGGTTGTTGCTGACGTCCATCACGCTTCCAAATCGGACGACCAACCAGCAAGCGTCACCGAGGACACAGAGAAGTCGCCAGCAGACGAACAGAAGCAACCCAACGGCACTGCTCCGCCAACTTCCGACGGAACAGACGTCGAGACAACCAATCAAATCGCACACGAGCACGACACGCACTCGGAGCCTGCAGACGAGCCTCCAGAACAAGAGCAGCAAGAGCAGCAAGAGCAGAAACCCGAAACGCAGCCGGACACGTCACGAGCAACGCAAATGCCAGTGGAAAGAAACTCGCAACCGTTGACATTCGACACGCCGGCGTTGCCGGTTCGCAGCGTCGTTGTCTTTCTGGACCGTGCGGAGGTGGCACGGACGGTGAGAGGAGACGTGAGGGAGGGAGAGAATGAGGTTATCCTCAAGAATCTTTCACCGGCCATCGACAGAGACTCGATTCGGTGAGTCTAATTTGCGCATTCCACGGCGACATGCGTCAAGGTGTCAGTTCTCATGCTCTCATGCTGCTGACATTCGTACAATACAGACATACCCGTCTAGATGCATACATACATGCATGCATACGTTTATACAAGAGCCTCTGTGGCTCAGGTTATGTACAGCATTAGAAAATGGTAACATACATAGACTTCCATCTAGAACCCTGTCGCACATACATTAGATGATGGTTGCAATTGTCCACTGATACAGGTACATTTTTTTTGTACCTACGTACATACAAGAGCCCTAAGGCTCGGGTTCAATACCGGTACATACATACATACATGCATACATACATACATACATACATACATACATACATAAATACATACATACATACATACATACATAAATACATACATACATGTTTTTGCTACAAGAGCTCCTAAGGCCCAGGTTAGATACTGCAGTCACTAAGCACTTGCTACCATACTTTACAATCTAACATACATACATACATACATACATACATATATGCAGACATAGATAGATAGATACATACATTATTGAATGATTGCGCCGGCTCAAGGTGGCTTGAGGAGGAGATACGCATATTTGTGTGTCATGGTGGAGGGGAAAGATGGAAACTGACTCTGACATTCAGTGTGAAGCCATTGCACGTTGCAACCTGCTGTGCAGGCGCTAATTATCATGTGTGATCAGATGACGTGTATGTAAACAAACTGTGGGTGTGTAGAGTGGGATGCGCGTTTTTCAACTGCACTGCTTGCATATTCGACTTATTGTTACGTTTTTGTCAACACACATGTGGACTAGTTATACGTCCTGTTATCTCTTGGTGTTGGATTAATAGAGTTGTAGTTGTTTATATTTTCGGATATTGATAGGAATGCAAGGATTAAGTAAATGTGTAATGTGACCTTTAATATATGCAAGTCCAGTGTTTAGTGGTGATGTGTAGTACTAAATGAAAATTTAGTAGTGGGGCACCTCTAAGGCAATTTAATTTTTCATGGCACACAAACACACACACACACACACACACACACACACACACACACACACACACACACACACACACACAAACTGTATATGTATAACTCGGAAGGTGGAGTTACTGCTGGTGTGTGTGTGTGTGTGTGTGTGTGTGTGTGTGTGTGTGTGTGTGTGTGTGTGTGCACGCGCACACAATTCAACCCATTGTTATAGGTTTGCAAAGTTAAGCGTACCTTATGTTTATGTTTACAGGGTTCTTACTAACTCATTTTTGCATAACAATGTATGTGTATTATAATTCCTATAAACGGTTTACTCAGCAGCTTTGCTCCAGAAATTACCTTATGATTATGACATCTGTGGTCACATGTCTCGTTCTGCATGTGTATGCGTGGGGTTTGAGACTATCCTGATGGGATCTATAGACGAGCATTATGATGCATGTGTTTCCTGTAGGACACAAAATTATTTGTTATTTAGTAGTGCACATTGATGACTAAACACAGTAGCTGTAGTAGTTTTGTTTGATTGTATAAAGTTGCGTGAAAATAATTCTTTGTATATATATATGTGTGTATACATGATTTAGTGTTGAGGGTAGTGGTCATGCTACGATCACTGAAGTGGCATTTCAGATCAAAACTATTAGCTCAACGGATGACGATGGTAACGCTCATGACCCAGACAGTGTGAGACGACTGAGAAGCAGACTGAACGAGCTGAAAAAAGAACGAGTGGGCGTGTCTGACACATTGGCGAGAGTAAAGCAACAACGAAAAGTGCTGAACCAATTTCCGGATAGAATAGTGGAGCAGGCAGCAGTATGGCCATACATTTGTATTGCAATTATTTATTGATTTTTGGTTGGTGGTGTTAGGGTAAACACTTGGCCGAGTTGGTTAGCGATTCTGCACTGGAAGGGATTGAGCGTTTCTTCACCATGTTTGAAGAGCAGTCTGTTGAGCTGGACGAGTACAAGATGCGAACGGAGAACAAGTTAAACAAGCTGGATATAGAGATACAAAGGATTAAGAAGGATCTGGAAGGAATGAAGGCAAAGCCGGAGGATGCCGTTACTGAGTTGAGGTTAGAGTGTGTTGGGCATTTGTTGTGTTACTGACTGGTTAACTTAGACTTGTATTGATGAAAGGGAGTTGTCGATTCTATTGGATTCCAAGCAAAGTGGGGAGATTGAATTACATGTCTCGTACGTTGTGGCTGATGCCAGTTGGAGTCCGAAGTATGATGTTAGGGTTGAGAGTGAAACAAGGAAAATGAAGGTTGCAATTTGTGTATTGAATACAGTTGTTTGTAAATTGGTGTGTGTGTGTGTGTGTGTGTGTGTGTGTGTGTGTGTGCGTGCGTGTATGCACGTTCGTGTGTGCACATGTGTGTGTGTGCATGTGTGTGTACATACGTACGTACATGTTTGTTTGTGTTGTAGCTTGTCAGTTTTCTGACTATTTATTTATATTTTTCATAGATTGACTACTTTGGAATGATTCAACAGTCAACAGGAGAAGACTGGCATGATGCCAAGGTTGCTCTTTCAACTGCCATGCCGAGTGTAGGTGGTCAGGCACCCGAGTTAACTAGCAAGTACCTCTATCTTGTCAACGAACATACAGCATCAAAGAAGTCACCAAGCAAATTCAAGGGTGCTACCTTCTTCCGTGCTCCAAGCTTCCGGAGAAAGAAGAAGTCAAAGGCAACAGCTCAAGTGCAAGAAAAGGAAGTAGAATCGGAAGAGGAAGGTGAAGCTTTGGGAACTCCTGAGACTATTGCTGAAGGAGTTACCTCAACTACTTACGAAATCACAAACCCGACGAACATTCCAGCTGATAATTCGGCACATAAGGTTATCATCATGTGCTTGCACTTTGCCTGTTTGCTTGTCAGTTGGTCTATTTAGC
>NC_085095.1:7616811-7626811 GCF_963422355.1 Corticium candelabrum
CCAAGCATGCCCACATGAGCACACACCTGCTGTAAACCAGTCAAACAAACAAACAAATTCAAATACACCACTGAGCCCATGTCATGCCTCTTGACGAATTGACAAGACGAGTAGATTACATATCAACACTCAATAAAACAGATTAATGAGATACAGCATGAGTGCATACAAATGTTACAACAATTATCAGTAAATCAATCTAATTAACAGTTGCTGCTTGTGTACCAAATTACCCTCTCGCGCTCTCTCTCTCTCTCTCAACACCACAATCATACCTGCAAGCTTCTTCTTGACCACAAAAGAACGGAATAACATAAAACATTCGTTTCGGTGAGCTACACTCGTGATGGTTTCTCTCCATACATTCGTCAATCGTCTATAATCAAAGAATTGAAATACAGCTGCACAACAGAGCGGTCACTGTTGAACCGACTTGCTCTTTATCGCCTTGAAAGTTTGAATTATGTTCACGACCGTCTCCAAATCTCCTGTAGTAATAACTTGAGATGAATCGAGAGAGAGGATCTCTGATGACGTTGATGTGCACTAGAGGACCGGCCCCAAGTCTGGTCATAACACATTACATACAGTCAACTCATAACAGTCAATGTATGACGTCAGTCTGTCAACCTTTGAAAGTCAATGTAGAACATGTGGCGACTGTATAGAAATGGAGGAGGCAATTGGTTGATGTAATTCACTAGATCGATCTGTAATTGCAATAAGAAGTTAATAACAGTGTAATTGATATTGTTTATTGATTTAATAATTAATATTAACTTACTACTTAATATTAATTTGCTAATTAATACCGATTTACTAATTAATATTAGTTTACCAATTAATATTTATTTATTTATTAATTAATATTAATTTAATAATTAATATTGGTTATTGTATAGTATATATAAAGTATATTTCTTTAGCATCAACACAACATACAGCTCCCTCAGTTAAAGGCACTATACACAGTTAGATACCACAAACGTACATACAAGTACACACACACACACACACACACACACACACACACACACACACACACACACACACACACACACATACACACACACACACATCCAAGATTTACATATAAAAGAACCAAGTTATTCTTGATCTCTTTGTATGACAAGAATAATAGTAACCCAAGATGACCGCCTCCATATGCAATAGACTTCCTTGTCCTAAAATGTTTCAGTAGATGACTTCCTGTGTTTACAGTATTGGCAATCCCTGCTGTGCTATTAACAGATTTACTAATTAATATAGATTTACTAATTAATATAGATTTACTAATTAATATTGGGTGTTAATTAATATAGATTTACTAATTAATATAGATTTACTAATTAATATAGATTTACTAATTAATATTGGGTGTTAATTAATATTAGTTTACTAATTAATATTTGTTTACAAATAGAGTAATCCGAGAATGACCAACTTGTTCAGGAAGAGACAGTTCTCTCTGATTGTGAATGTCCGACAAGACAAGCGTGAAGTTGTTCCTTCCAGCAACCGCTTCCAGCAGCGTCAACGTCGCTCTACTGCCACACTTACCCACTCTATTGTACATCACACGTGTCTGCGCCCCTGCACACCAAACGGAAATGAGACAATGAGTGAGAAGACAGGAGACTTCGCCTACCTCTATACACAACTCCATCGTCTGGATCTCCTACAGAGAGAGAGAGAGAGAAAAACACACAACACACTGAATTACGTCAACGATCGGATGATGAATGAAATGAATGAACGCATGTGCTCATACACAGTGGTGTGCAGTGTTAGCTAATAAAACGGCGCGTCAATTCTGTACACTCACTTGCCGGTTCGTCGTACGAATATTTTTGTTTTGGGAACGTTGTGTGGCTTACTATCTCTGTGTGACTTGAATGTGTCATCATGATGAGTACAGGACCGATGATGGACACAAGGCAGGCTAATACGAGAGCTAACACTCTGCCTGAAAAGCGAAAGAACGCGCTCATCTCGATGTGCTGTACAACAGTCGCAAGTACGGAGAACAGACGGGGTTCATAATCACATACGGGATATTCATTGGTAAGTGTGTTGTCAGTGACAGTGTAGTGAATTTTAGCCGCAATTTTTGGTCATGTAAGCAGGCCATTGACGTATTTTTAGTGTATCCGGTGTGAATACAATTGTCTGGAGGAAACAATTTAGAGTATGGCTTCGCCACACCTTACAGAGCGTTCTGATTGGTTAAACGTGGCCACGTGCTTCCTGCACAGCCTCAACAGTCACGTGTCTTAGAATTTTGGCAGTGCTGATCCTGAGACAATGTTGACGTCAGTGATAAGCGTGTTACATAACAGCGCCTTCCATGGACCATTTGGTCTAGCAGTGTTGCCGGGCCTTTTGACGGCTGGTGCCAAAATTGTGGCACCAATAAAGATGCCCCTCCCCGTGGCCTCCTAATTAATATTAACATATAGCTCTAAAGTATTGAGCTGCCTATGTTCTGTGACTTCCATACAGTTTCATGTGAGTCACCTAGTGGTCTCTCCAAACCCGGTGCCACAATTGGCACCATCACCATGGCAACGGCAACCCTGCTAGTTAGACCTAATTGATATCAAAGTCAATGGTCCGTGATAGCTTGGAATATTAATTAATAAGCTCGAACTGTTTCTCGTATGCCATGTAATGTGAGTAAATTATGTCTATTTCAAGTCAGTAGTATCAGTTTCAATTGAAACTGTCGGAAAGGCGCCACCCACGCCCACAAGTTTTGATTTGGAAACTAGGGGCGCCGTAGCCATGCCTTCCGTGCACGTGGCCCCCTAGATACAATTTAGCGACGCCGCTGCAGCTGGTGGACACTCCAAACATTTGGCAGTATTACTAACTAGAGTGTTCTACCCTAAACGTAGTACATGTAATTCACTCAACCTGTCAGATGACGTCAACTTTCGTCAGAATGATGCTGTCCAAGTCACATCCGGGCCATCATCGAGATTCTCTGCTTCCGGATCCCTGTACTTTGTGTTCACTCAAATTACAGCTTCGTACGGGTTCGCAACGATCTTGGTATGTCTGAACGAAAAACTTACATTCTGAAAGACGAATCAATTGTAGATATTAACTACTCGCAAAGACTTTCACACCCTATCATCATACTCATATCGAAAGTTATTATGTAACTTTAATTAAATTAATTAATTAATTAATGTGCGACAAGATTACTAGCAGGACTGCTTGCAAGTGTCCTACAAAACATGATAGGTTTGTACAGTACGGATTTCTTCGTTATACATATGCACTACACGCAAATTTGTCGTGAATATATCAATAACGATTACCGTACGCATTACTATTCGTGCATATTTCCATTTAGAACATCCGGGTACCTAGATAGTTCCAACACGTGCCGTAGGTGCGTTACCCAAACCAAATATTCATTGCAACGACGAGGCAGTGGAAGTGAGAGACGAATGGAGAACGTCCTGCACTCAGACACGTCAAGCGCGACCACCAAGCACATCGCCGCGAGCGTCGAAGCTCCCAACTGTCCAGTCCACAGCGTCGTCGTTTACACGGACAGAGCAGAGGTGTGTCGTACTGTGAAAGCTGACTTGCAAAGAGGTGAAAACGAGGTGACAGTAAGGAGACTGCCACCGGCCATCGACCAGGACTCTATCCGGTGAGCTGCATGCTATTGTGTTGCATTGCGGATCGGGTGGACAAACCAGAGTCATGGGAAGCCGCCTAACGTCACGTGACGAGCGCATTCCCTGACGGCCAACTCATCGGCTGCATTCTAATGTATTCATAATAATTCGATTTGAGGTAGTTATCTCTTGTTTAGCGTGGAGGGTAGTGGCGGTGCGATCATCACTGAGGTGACGTACAGCTGTCGTGCAAAGGAGGAGAACGAGGAAGAGGTGGCGGGTGCGGACGCCAGACGTGCGGAGTTGAAGAAGCAAGAGGATGAATTGCTGCAGAGGGAAGAGGCTCTGAAGCTGGCAAACGAGCGGATTAACAAGCAGAGGGACGTTCTAACTGGTTTGTCAAATCACATTGCAAATGGGGGAGGAAAAAACATGGAGGTCTGTCTTAATTTGCATGGCAATTGAGTTGCTATTGAGTTGGGTTGATGTATTTGTGTTTGTGTGTAGGATAGTGGATCTTTCGTGTCTGCACTTGGAGGAGAGACTTTGCACGGTGTTACCAGGTTCTTTGAGTTGCACAGGATACAGTCAGAGCGGCTTGATAGTTCTCTTCGAGATGTTGAATCCGAGATGAAGCAGGTCGAGTCTGAACTGAAGGCTGTGCGGGCGAATCTCCAACAGTTGATGCCCAGACCAGAAGATGCCGACTTCTGCAGGTAAAGGAGCTAGACAGCTGTGTGTGATTTTGTATGTGTAGTGTAACAGTGTATTGTTGTCTTGTCAGGGAAGTGAAAATAGTGCTGGAAGCTGAGCATGGCATGCATGTGCAGTTGCAGTTGTATTATGTTGTCACACATGCCAGCTGGATTCCACGCTATGATCTACGTGTGTTTAGTAAAGACAAGAAGATTCAGGTATAGACTACCGAATGTAAAAGTAACTTAAAAACTGACTAAGTAGAATGTTTTGTAGATAAATTATTTTGGAGTAATTCAGCAGTCAACTGGTGAAGACTGGGAAAATGCGAAACTTTCATTATCCACTGCTATGCCCAGTGTAGGTGGCTCTCCACCAGATCTACCAACTCACACGTTACATATCAAGCCTCCTCCATCTCCAACTCTTCTCTATAAACGGGGAAAAAAAGAAAGAGCTGTTGGCTCTGCAAAGAGCAAGAGAGCATCAGAACGTTTCTCAACAGGAGAAGAGGACGAAGCAATGAACTCGGAACTTGCAGGAGGTTCTTTTGGTGAACTTGAGGAAGGCCTTGACATTGAAGCCGTTTCGCCTTCAACTCCACCTCCACAATTGGCTCAGCCAACAGTAGAAGTAAGACGGTGTGAAATTTATGTATACAGTATAATACCTATTACCTACTAGGCTGATTTGCGTATTGTTTTTACTATTTCTGACAGTCAAAGTCTTTCTTGTTTATATACAGGTGAAACACAGCATCATAAGCACTGCATATGAAATTGCTCGGAGATCAACAATCAAATCAGACAGTGCTGCTCAAAAGGTTTTGCACGTATTTGTCCCTGTGTGATTTAACGCAGTTAGCAGTATATCTTTGTGACAGGTAACTGTTGCACTTCTTCACTTGAAACCTTCCTTCGAATACGAAACAGTCCCAAAGCTGGCTGCTCATGCGTTCTTAAAAGCAAGAGTGAAGAATGAATCTGAATTTGCTCTTCTAGAAGGTCCGGCTAATGTCTTCTTAGACAACAACTTTGTGTCAAAAGTAAGTGTTGGTATTTAGTAGTATTGGCAACGAAGGGAAGAACTATTTGTTGTGATTTTGTAGACGAGCTTGAAGCCCGTTAGTCCAAAGGAAGAATTTGATTGTTCGCTTGGAGTTGATCCTAGTGTTCGGGTGACTTACAAACCTGCTAAGAAATTCCGCCAGCAGCATGGCATTCTCACTAACAAAACTGTGACAAAAGTTGAGCAGCACATTGAGATCAAAAACACCCGGCAGGATTCTTGCAGAATCAAAGTCACAGATCAAGTACCTTTGAGTAGCGATGACAAAATCAAGGTGAGAAGCAAATGACAAGCACAGATTGTCTCCATGCTATGGTCATCTCCATTGGCTGTATCATATCAACACTGATTTGTATTGTACGACTGACATACAAGTTATCTATTCTGTAGTTTCCATGTCTATCCTCGTGTTTAGCTAGCATAAAAATGTTTGTTTGAAAAAGTAGATAGAGACAGGCAAGCAGGTAGGCGGACAGACAGATGGACAGGCAGACAGACAGACAGACAAACAGGTTAATTAATTAATGACAATAGCACAAGTGGAATGAATAGAATGAACAACAGTGTAGAAGATGTCAGTAACTGTAGTCATAATCATATAAACAAATTGAGTTTTTGAACAAGGTGACATCCGTCGAGCCTGAATTCAGACGAGGTGAAAAGTCAAAAACACTAAGCGACGGCTCACAAGTGGTAATAAGCAAGACACACATTCTGGAATGGATGGTAGACATCGAAGCAGGAAAAAGTCACATGATCAAGCTGCAATACAACGTCGAACATCCATCCAGTGAGACAATCTCTGGTCTGTGAAACAGAAACTGGCAAAAACGAATTTGACTAGAAGATGAAATATGGCTGAGTAGAGTAAGCTAGTAGCAGTTGCTGATCGAAATGCACATGACGTCACAAAATATCTATTGTACACTCATTGAATACTAGAATGTGAGAGGCCATGGAAGTGAACTGATCTAGTCTTATCACTATCACTACAAATTTACAGTGTGTTGTTACACACACAAAGATGCCTATTTCTTGACTGATTTACGTATTAGGGCCAGTCTCTGTCTATGAGCTTCAGTAGTTGCCGATTTCTGGTACGGTCTCACGTCATCCGAACCAAAGCCAGGAATCCACATATTCCAGCAATTCTCTGTTACAATATTTTAAGAGAAAGTCATAGCACAACATAACTCAGTAATCAAGCCACACTCATTTCCCTTCATGAAACTTTCATTGGATTCAAGGTTTCACGAGGGCGTTGGCTTGATTGTTGAGAGTAAGAAAGAAATCTTACCTAAATGCAACTGGACATCTTTCACTTCTAATGTATTGGAATTTCTATGCCTGGCCAACATGCATGACTGAGACACGACAGTGTCGATGAAGTCATCGGCCATCTGCATGATAACCTACAGAAATTAAATTGGAACAAACACCCGATCAATTCTTGACAGTAGGACTTCTTCATTTCTATTCACCTCTTCTACATCTTCGTCCAGCTGTTCAAGCGGATCTATCTCCTTAATAAGATCTTGTAACCGCTTTCGAGTTACACCCTGTTTTTGAGCCTAATAAATCAGACAATCAAGTATATCATTATGACATTCAGTAATTAATTATCAAACTGACGTTTCTTGGTTGCTGTTGGGTTGACCGCTGAACTGTTGACTGCTGGACTGCAGGGAGTGGATTTGAAGCTGCAGTGGACGTCGTTGCAGGTTTAGCTGTACTCGGAGGTAGTCGGCCTGTTCCTGTGCCACCTCCTGCTAACATAGAAGGATCCACAGTTGCTTGTGTTGTAGGAGCTGGTGCAATCAGTGGCTAAGGCAACAGACATTATGCCATGAAAGCAAAAGGTAGCTGGTAAGGTATCCACACTATAAGCATTCATGCCTCCAAGCCGGCTTAGCCCTGAGGGAGTTTCACTATTATTATTAGCATATGTGGTAGGACTTATACAGCACTCTTAGGTATCCAAACTTTCCTCCTAATGACACCCAATGCATAATATTTAACTATCAGTGTGGAGATAGTCAATTTGACTAAGTCATTCTAGACCTTATTAGAAAACTCGAGTGGGGCAGGTGTAATACAAAAATCACTGCTTTACAGTCAACTCGTAGGAGACTGGAAAGCCACCGAGTGGACTAAGACATGACTGCAATAAAAGCTTGTGTTCTTGACTGTCCAACTTTCATCAGTACTTTCACGTGGCTGCGATTCCCAAACACATGCAAAGTCATCGAACGTGGCACACGTATGTCGTCATCACCCTCTAGGTAACGTAAGTGGAGTCTTAACCTTCAACTGGGCACCCACCAACCCGGCAGGTAAGTCCCAGAGAGGTAACTTACATGTTTCTGTGTAATCCGTATGGCACTAGCAACTGGCTTATCGATCATTGATTGCGTGCGCTACGAGGATTTCGCCAGCTCTGAACAGCATGCCCAGTAGATATCAATGACTACCAGAAAAGCACTTATCCCTATACCCGATTATTAACATTTTATTATTATTTATTAATATTATTATTAATTATCAATTATTGAATATCTACTCTGCTCATGCATCATGTGCTTACAAGGATGCTGCAGCAAGCAGGTCAAGCTTAAAGTACGAGACTTGAACAAGCAGCTGGCAGCTGCTGAGGACCAATTGTCTGAGTGCAGTAGACACTAGAAAGCATTAATTGCATATAAAACTTGTACTTACGTCTAGCGTTATTACGACTAGTTGTCGGTGTGCCACTAGTGACACAGCATAAATGGTTGTAATTTAAATATATCATGGTTTTCATTAATATCAATATTTTCATTAATATCAATACAACAATGTTAACGTTCCGACATCCTACTGCAACAATGTATACTAACCCCACAACTTGCTATCTAGACTACCCAAGTCCATTACCTCCAATTAATAAATTAATAAATTAATTTTATTTAATTACTTCAAACATACTAACATGTCCTGGCATTCCTCTGGCTGCAATCTGTGGCGGTATCATCGTCTGATTCGGTAGTATCGGCTTCAATTGTGTTCCACTCTTCGTGAGAGCTCCAGCCACCGGAGCAGTCACCATTAGCTGCATCCCCGCAGTAGTAGATGACAGCAATCCGCTCGTGTTGACTGCAGCCGCTGGAATCGTGACTGCAGTGCCAACCGACTGTCCCAGACTGGGCATCGCCACGGCTACAGGGACTCCGCCAGGAACTGACGAGGAGCCCACAAGTAAACCTTGTGTAGTTTGAGCAACCGTAGACTACAAGAATAATGCACAGCGTTAGACACAAGGGAAAGAGAACGCGAATCAGAAGTTGTAACCCCAAAGAGGGCCTCACTTCAAAACAACATATCATGCGCGTAGAAACGAATTCAAACACGACACGACACGCGCGACTCTACGTCTACAACGTTACGTACTACGATTACATCCTACCTGATCCGCCATTGCTAGCTGAGCCACGCACGCGCACGTTACCTCTGATGCCACGCCTACTTGACTCCCCCGCTTTTTGAAGCGCGACGACCTCATCAAATAGTAAACAACATCCATCCATCTATGGAGTCCAAAGTAAGCAAACAGCTAATATGATTGTATCGGCGTAGGGTTTCGGCGTACGCCACCAATTACTGTCTGTCCTCTGATTCGTCAATGAGAGAGCTTAGTCCTGCCTTTCACATACATGTATATACGATCCCCCGCTGCGTCCATTACATAACAGCCAACAGCAGTCGTCGAGTCTGGCCTCTGGTCGCAGACTGTGGAGAGTGTGAGGCACACTTGAAGGCGCTGAGAATCTTGGAAAAATTGCTGTTGGTGGGTGAGCTACTGTAGGCATTTTTGCGGAAGTTTTTCGGACGACGAGCCGCTGGCGCGTTGTGTAAGAATCTAGAAGGTCGGAGAGCGACGGAGAGTGGACAGAAGGAAAGACTGGTGATAGGCTGTGTTGTTGGTCGGAGTTGGCGTTGTGCAGTTTGTACTTGTCTGGTTGTTGCGTGTGGCTTCTATGTTTACTCTCTGTCTTTCACGACGATGCGGCTGATAAATGGAGTGTGCGTTGTTATTGTTCTAAGATTGTGTCGTGACTTCTTGTGTTTGTATGGTTGTGATATGAGTCAGAGTGTTGAGATAGGAGAGGCGTAAATCACAACTAATAGGCGTGCACTTTTTTGCATGAATCAATTCTAAAAAGTCATTTGTCTTGATTCCTCATTTCAGTGTGGTCATATCTTCTTCTTGTCTGTTCTGCAGAAGTCTTTGCCTGGAATTGCAGCTGGAAACTGTTGTGAGGGTGCAAGCTCAGCTCAAGTTGTTGAAACAAAAGAAGTTGTGAGCATTGCTAAACTGCAAGAAGAGAATAGGAAACTGCTGGCTGAAATTAAGTTTTTCAAAGAGATGACGCGAAGAATGCAAGACTCAAGAATTACTGCTTTAGAAGTAGCTTTGCAAGAATGCAGCACAGGGGATACTACCACTGCTGATTCAGAAAAGCAAAGCAGTAACTTGCTACTCAACAGCAGAAAGGTAGATTGTGTTTTGCATTTGCTTTGTGTTTCTAAAGATGGGAGCGTTGCTTGTGTTGCAGTTGAGAAGA
>NC_085095.1:7636811-7676811 GCF_963422355.1 Corticium candelabrum
AGCGGCTCACTTTGGCAATAACCTCAGCCGTTTCACGAAAATCATGGCATTTTCCAACGTTCGATCTGGCTAATAAATCCTCAATCAATCGAACTCCAATATTGTAACCCCTGCAACACAGACAAGAGTTACAACAGGCAATGACAGAGTTAAACGTCACGCTACCTAAAAATTTAGCTACAATTACAATTTAGTCAATTCAACACATACACAAAGTTTTCCTCATACAAATGCTGCCTCAACAATTATACGTTAGAGAAAATATCGTCGTTTAACTGATAGTCGTAGTTTCAGCAAACATCCAATTTCATTCTAATTTTGACATCATACATGCAGTACATGAAACACTATACAAACCCGATCCTATACCTATAGATGTACAATGTATAGTGGGCATGCATGCAGCAGTGTTCTCACCAGTACTGTCAGTACCGTAACTTGTCATTGTAATAATCTACTGTACTATCTGTCTGTCTGTCTGTGTTACGTTGCATTTGATTCTAATACAACTAGAGAAAAACAGATGAAGTAATTTTATGATGTCATTACCAAATATGTCAACATTAAGCATTTGATGACGTAATTATATTTAACGACGTCATATTGACGGTTGGCAAAAAATCCTGGCTAGAACACTGTGCAGCGTGTTATCTGAATGCATCAATGCTTGTCCGAAACACAACACAATGAAAGTGTACTTTTATTATGGCGAGTGCTGCAACCATATAATCATTAATATTAACAACACATTCAATTCTCAATTTTTATTTTCATGTTCCTACATAATCAATCGACTGTGAGTACGCAAAAGTCACGGAGGACTTTGATCTATCAAACACTATCTTACATTTTGTCAAGCTGCTTGTTCACTTCCGCGTCTGATTCATAATCTTTGATGAGTTGACTGACGAGAGCCCCATACGTCAACGTAAACAGTTCAGAGCTCTAACAGAAGCAACAGCCTATAAAAGGACACAACTCTAACAAGTGAGAGACTCACTATTTTCCTGCTTTCCGTCGATCTCGCCTGCCTTGCCATAGATAGTTGATATCAAATATGCAACAGGTAGCCCAGCCCCTTTTGAGTGCGTCACTACACTAAATTTTCAAAATGTTATTTATTCAATAGCACTAAAATTTACTACGTAGTAGCACTAATAAATTAGCAATTTAAGTTGCATGACGATGCAACATCTAATACAATTATTCATCTTGCTCTTCCTAATGTTTCTTCCAAGCTTTTTAGTTGAGCTCTTCCTCTGGTCAGATGCATTTGTATAGACTCCTGTGTGATAGAAACAATAAAATTATTTGCAATTAAATTTATTGATATTAATTTTTATAATTTATTGATATCAATTTTTATAATTGATTACCTGATCTCTTTCATGTCGAGCTTGTTGATATTCACTTCTTGCCCATTCTGTCAACTGCTGCCGATCGCTGACGCTGTCGACTCGTCTCAGCGCGCGCAGAATGTCTCGGTACAACTTCAGAGCTTCAGATCTAGTCAAGAACTAAATCAAACAAAATAATATTAATATTACGTTTTTAGTAAAATGTGACGTCAGGATCTCAGATAGAACAAACGAACTTCACGTAAGTTTAGTGTTTTTCCTCGAAAACGACTCATTTTGACTCGAAACAACTTGCTATATAAACTACTACGTAATTGTACATTCAAACAGGTTCTATGAAACCTCGGAGTGTGGACTTTGCGCTCTAATTATCCGGGAGCTACAATTGTAAGATCCGGGTACCTGGATTCGTTTGTTTCCCTGGCGATTACACAAGGACAGTCGACTCCGCGTCATTTCTCTCATGGCAGCCGCGACGGCTACGCGCCCAGGAGAAAAGGAGCGACATGAGCGTAAATCTAGTCAAGACGGCTCACCAAGCAAAGGAAAAGTGGTAGCCGAAGGTTTCACGATGAAATCGCGCATGAAGAACGCGTCGGTAAGCCACACGTGACTGACTGAGTTATAAACTAGCAGTTTAAGGTCTAATGTGAATGTTTTAGTTATGAAATAGAAGGTAGAGTCTAATGTGTTTGTGTGCGAATGGTTTAGTTGACCGGACCGCCGGTTGCTGGCGCTTTCAAGCAAAGACCCGCCAAGCCTACCGACTTCCGAAAGTTCTACGAGCGCGGCGACTTTCCTATCGCTCTAGAGCACGACACGAAAGGCAACAAGATTGCATGGAAGGTAAGTGGAGTAGAAAGGTCGGACGTTGTGTCAGTCAACGTCGAGGTGTGAGATAAAAACTTAGAATATTAAGTTAATTAGATTTGTTAGTCAAGCTAAGGAAGTCAGCTTGCGGTTGTGTCTCTATACTTGCGTGCATTTGTTGTCTCATTCGCTTACCACAGTCGGTGTCTCTGCTGGAGGTGTACCTGTAGCTAGACATTCCGCTGCTTTGGTCACACACGTAGCCAGTCCTTGTCATGTCTGTTAGGAATTCATTTAATTAAATTCCGAACTGGAGCATTGAGTTTCTCTCATTGTATATTATTAGTGGTAAATGAAACTGTGTGTACACCGGCGCTTCGGAGCTAGGAGCGAGCGTATGTGCATGTAGTTGTGTGTGTGTGTGTGTGTGTGTGTGTGTGTGTGTGTGTGTGTGTGTGTGTGTGTGTCTGTGTGTGTGTGTGTCACTGTGTGTGTGTGTGTGTGTGTCACTGTGTGTGTGTGTGTGTGTGTGTGTGTGTGTGTGTGTGTGTGTGTGTGTGTGTGTGTGTGTCACTGTGTGTGTGTGTGTGTATGTGTGTGTGTGTGTGTGTGTGTATGTGTGTGTGTGTGTGTGTGTGTGTGTGTGTCAATGTGTGTGTGTGTGTGTATGTGTGTGCGCATGTGTGTGTGTGTGTGTGTGTGTGTGTGTGTGTGTGTGTGTGTGTCAATGTGTGTGTGTGTGTGTGTGTCAATGTGTGTGTGTGTGTGTGTGTCACTGTGTGTGTGTGTGTGTGTGTGTGTGTGTGTGCGCATGTGCACGTGTGTGTGTGTGTGTGTGTGTGTGTGTGTGTGTGTGTGTGTGTGTGTGTGTGTCAATGTGTGTGTGTGTGTGTGTGTGTACATGTGTGTGTGTACATGTGTGTGTGTGTGTGTGTGTGTGTGTGTGTGTGTGTGTCAATGTGTGTGTGTGTGTGTGTGTGTGTGTGTGTGTGTGTGTCAATGTGTGTGTGTGTGTGTGTGTGCGCATGTGTGTGTGTGTGTGTGTGTGTGTGTGTGTGTGTCAATGTGTGTGTGTGTGTGTGTGTGTCAATGTGTGTGTGTGTGTGTGTGACTGTGTGTGTGTGTGTGTGTGTGTGTGTGTGTGTGTGTGTACATGTGTGTGTGTGTACATGTGTGTGTGTGTGTGTGTGTGTGTGTGTGTGTGTGTGTGTGTGTGTGTGTGTGTGTCAATGTGTGTGTGTGTGTGTCAATGTATGGGTTATGGTTATGGATTAGGGTTAGGGTTTTGTTTAGTGTAGTAATGGTTCACAGTAAACTGACTAGACAATTAACAACATGCTTTATTCGTGTACGTTTTGAATTTTTTGAGTCAGATAGTTATTGTTTTTAAGAGTATTTGGAGTTGTATGTGTCAGATTTATTGTTTCAGTAACTTAACTGATTTGTTTGATTGTCTTAAAAGTCTATAGTATTAAATCGCAAGGGTGGTCGATCTGGGGGGGGTGAGGAGGCTCGGACAAACCCAACTTTGAGTACAACCTCTTTCGGTAAGCAAACAATATCGTCATAGTTTATGTGTACTCTGCTGTCATTTCATGCAACTCCCACAACTTGCGAGTTCACTTCACCTGAACGTGTTTTGCTTATGAGATTATTCTGCATCTTGTTTATATTCACTGTTGATATTAATAGCCAGTTTTATCTGATTATATTCCAGGATGCCTGGAATCTTGAGTTTTCTTTATTTGATAGTACATTACATATAATCATTTCTGACTGACTCTTTAGTTGTTTGTCACTTGTTTGACTCCAGTATGACTGCAGCATATCACGACTTCCTAACTGTGTTAATTAATTACATGCATATGTGGAACTCCAACTTGTAAGGCCTCTATTGGAAGTAATAGCATCTGTCTGTAGGCTACACAATTTAATACTCATGCACATAACTTGATAAACATCATGGCTTGATTGCAGTCCACTGCATTTGTATGGTAACTTTGTCAGCATGTCGCCTACATGATGATTTTAGTGTCTTTCTCTAGTTCTAAAGTATTGAGGGATGCCCCAGTGCTACTATTTTATAAGATACCAAACGGCTCTTTGCAATGCTTTAGATTGCTTGCTTACTAATCATGCTCCTTGTTTTGGTTCATAGGTTGAGATTGAGAAGTTGGACTACCACAACTACCTGCCTCTCTTCTTTGATGGATTGTGTGAGACGGTTCATCCGTATGAGTTCTTTGCTCGTCAAGGTGTTCATGACATGATGGAACATGGTGGAGGTGCAAAGATATTACCAGTTATACCACAACTCATTATTCCAATCAAAAGTGAGTTTTTATATTCATACCACGTGGTTGCTAGCAGTCTGACTGTCACTGATCGTCTCGTGAGTCCAGCAGTTTGTCCTTCATCCCCTAACCGTTGTAGCTAGCTAATCCCAAGCAGGAAAGGATATAGAGATTTTTATATGTACACTCAAACCAGATTACCAAAAATGCCAAACACGTAGCCTTGGAGGTCCAGACCTTGCCTCAGACACCCAGACCACTGGCACATTAACGTATCTCTACACATGTGTCATGTTTGTGGTAAAGGACATCGCTGCAACGACTACATGTACTTCTAAATAATGTGACAGTTAAGATTGAAAATAGTCAGATACGTGCATTTGCTGAAAACTAGATAACTGCAACCCGGATAAGGCTGCCCAATAGGATCTGGGTATGCAAGGCAGGGTGCCAAAGGTAATTCGGATTAGCGAGGTTCGACTGTACTTACATATCAGCTTTGGTCAGTTTTTGACTACAACACATTGGAAGTCTGCCAGATTTTCTAGACTTTCTTGCTCACTTGGGGTGGCACAAGCTAGCTAGAATACTTGTATACACTACTAGTGTGTGTGTGTGTGTCTGTCTGTCTGTCTGTCTTACTTGTCTATCACTCATTAGATGCGTTGAATACACGGAATCATCATGTTGTCTGCACAACGCTCAAAGTCCTTCAACATCTTGTCACATCTGGTGAAATGGTCGGTGAGGCACTTGTTCCTTACTATCGTCAGATTCTTCCTATACTAAACATTTTCAAGAACAAGAACCGTGAGACATTCCCATTTGTTTTCTCACCATTTTCTCCTAACAAACAGAATGTTTACAGTGAATTCTGGAGACGGCATCGATTACAGTCAGCAGAAACGAGAAAACGTTGGTGACCTGATCCAGGAAACTCTAGAAGCATTTGAGAAACACGGTGGTCCTGATGCATTTATCAATATCAAGTACATGGTGCCAACGTATGAGTCGTGCTTACTCAACTAATACGTTGATGTTTGGCTGTTAAGTAGTGCACTCGTATTGTAAGATGTTAGGAGTGGAATGGAGCAGGGTTTAATATCTTATAGTCACCACATCAATTGTATATGTTGACACTGTTGTATTAGAGGTGGGGTAATGGTACTTTGTGACGTGCTCTGCTCACATCTTGGAAGTAATCACCGCGTTGATGACCAGCAGGACATACCTGCTCTGTGTGGAATAAAATGGCATATTATATGCACATGTTCTTCAGCCTGTTTGCTGCTGTACAGTACACTTCTGTTATCCACATTAATTTATGAGTGTTGGTGTGCCAATTAAGTAAGTGTTGGAGAAAAGCATGAAAGAAATGGCAGATATGAAAACATGCTGCTCCACTTTTCACCTTGTGTGTGTGTGTGTGTGTGTGTGTGTGTGTGTGTGTGTGTGTGTGTGTGTGTGCGCGTGCGCTTGTGTGTGTTTGTCCCTGCACACACCTATTTAGTTTACCTAATGCAGTTTCTTCTGCTGTCATGTATTTACATTCAATACAGCAGTTAATCCTAATATAACGTTTAACACCAGCAAGACTGTTCCTATCATCAATATGCCAGAAGTCAGTTTAGTTCTTATCTCTTCACTCCAGTCTTTGAAGAACGTATCAACAGCAGCGCTGAAAATCCATTGTCCATCAAGATAATACACAGGAACAGAGTTGAGTATTGCCAGAGCAGAAGACATGGATATAAGATATCTTGTACAGGTAAGTTAAGCCTCATATACATGTAGATACACACACACACACACACACACACACACACACACACACACACACACACACACACACACACACACACACACACACACACACACACACACACACACACACACACACACTTGCACGGACACACATGCACGTGTGCGCACACACACACACACACACACACACGCACTGTAGATACAATAGAAATGTTTCTGTAACACCAGGCAGGCGATAGAAAGCGAATAAATTGATTCTCGGGCGATAGTCAGTAAGACTAACTGCAAGCAATAACATCACTCAATATCAAGCAATGGTGTAGAACATATCTCCGTACTCACTTGTCTGATGCAACAGCATCGGATGTCCAACAAAAATCACGTCTTTTGAACCAACGTGGCTTATTCTGAAAAGTCTGGATTCGCTGTCAAGTGAAGGATGAAGGCACACAGACTTGCCTGCAAAGTACAAGTGTAGTACGTGTGTGTGTGTGTGTGTGTGTGTGTGTGTGTGTGTGTGTGTGTGTGTGTGTGTGTGTGTGTGTGTGTGTGTGTGTGTGTGTGTGTGCATGTATATACTAAACATATCAACTCACACTCAGTGACTGTGTACTGTACATGCAGACTTACTGAGGTGTTGTACATCATGCCAGGAAGTTGTTTACCTAGACAGTCACTTGTCTGCTTGCAATGCAAACCAGCAGTAAACTTCCTGGCATTCAGACAGAAATATCTCTACACAAACCACACAACAGGCTTCATTTCATCACCAATTTGGAAAAACTTCCACTGTGAAGTACTAGCACCTTCCAATACACAACATGTACATAATGTAATTAGACTTAATTAAAGCAATCAACAAGCACATGCCTGGTGTTGTCATCTACCTTCTTGGTATCCCATAATGGTTCACTACTGTGGAAGCAAAAGTCTGACAATGATTCATTCTGGCAACACTCCACAACACCAGACAATGAGAGAGACACAGCTAGAAATCAAAACAGAAAAGCATCCATACACATACACATACATAACAAAGTCTGGCATTCATAACAGGATCGATAACCATCATCTCTATTGTATGTTCTTGCCCATCAAGCCTCAATAAAACAACACATTGTGACATAAATCTTTCATGCTTGCATTAGTGGTCTTAACTCTAAGACAGGTAGATTGTTGGTGGTACAGTAAATACTAAATGTGTGCCACAATATTGTATAACAAATTCCAAAACAATGTGTAGTATCACCAGCATGTCTCGAATGACTGTCTGTTATGCATAATTGGAGTAATGAAATTAGTAGTGTAACTTATGATTTTTCAATAGTTCTAAGTGAATTTTAGGAAAGTGATGTATGCCATCTGGATCTTGGCACCTTGTATGTTTTAGTGTTTCATGTATAACCAGACTTCCAGGCTGGGTATGAAAACAAGAGGAAGGGAGACAAAACAAAAGGGTAGGAAGTGCGGCTATCTTTGACAAGATAATCACACCATGCATTTGCACACACTGAGTGATGACACACACACACACACACACACACACACACACACACACACACACACACACACACACACACACACACACACACACCACACACACACACACACACACACACACACACATGCACACACACACACACACATGCACACACACACACACACACATGCACACGCGCGCGCGTGTGCACACACACACAGTGACACACACACACACACGCACACACACACACACACACACACAGTGACACACTGACACACACACACACACACACACACACACACACACACACACACACACAGTGACACACCCCCCCCCCCCACACACACACACACACACCCACACACCCACACCCACACCCACAGTGACACACACACACACACACACACACACACACACACACACACACACACACACACACACACACACAATCATAATCAAAGGGAAGAAGTGCCGTTAACTAAGTCTAACATAGAGATTACACCTGAATACTATCAAAAAAGCTGGAATAGTAAAGCCAACCGCAAGTATGTCAGTGTGTTAGTATGATATCGTCCATGTAGTTTAATTACAATGACATGTACCTCTTGTGTACATCCTTTTCAAGCTGCTTTTGTTAGCACAAAATCCGTGTTGGCTAATCTTGGATAAGAGAGCCATCCAATCAGCTTTGCTATGAACACTCTGCCCATCAACTGATAGGATGACACTCCCGACCACAAGATTGTTATAGACTGGTGAGTTCTGTGTGATCAATTGTAATAAAGTAATCTCTAAGACTAACAGAAAAGAGGTAAACCTTGGATATTCCATTAACCACAGCTCCTTGAGTAGACGTGAAGAGAGGAAATAGGATCCATGGTAGACAGTACAATGCAAGTAGACAAACAAACACGATGATGACGTTATGCCACACGCCCGCACAAAATATTCTCAGTTTTTGTATTGAATTCAACGTTGTCACATGTTGTGTATGAAGGTCAACAAACGCGCCGGGATACATCACGAAGAAAAATAAACCGACGCCATCAATGTGGACATTTTCACTATATGCAGACAAGTTTAGTCTGTAATGACACACGAGCGTGCACACACACACACGACATGCTGCACATGATACACACACACACACACACACACACACACACACACACACACACACACACACACACACACACACACACTCACAAATGCATGCACGCACATACACACACACACACACTCACAAATGCATGCACGCACATACACACACACACACACACACACACACACACACACACACACACACACACACACACACACACACACACACACACACACACACACACACACACACACACACACACACACACACACACACACACACACACACACACACACCTGACAGCTGCAACAGCGTGACCAAGCTCATGCAACACTCCACTAACTGCAATCGTTACAAGAAAGTAGACCAGTTGGCTCCACGGAAGGTTTACTCCCGGCAGCTACAATAAACCAGAACGTACAATCAATCAACTCCAAAATCATTAAATATACGACATTCTCACCACCGGCACTAACAGAGGATCCCTAGCCTCCTCATCCGAACTCACAATAAACGAACGCAACGTGAAAACAAGAACACCAACAGAGAGAGGAATGAGTACAAGACCGATTACCACACCAACAGTGAACCACGCTTGTAGCCATCGTCGAGGGAAAAAATCTGAGAACCGAACTAGAAGATGGTTGACTCTGTTGGTATAAAACTGAATCCTGCCTAACGAGACAGACAGTCCGTATCTCTCAAGAAACAGCCGATATCGTTGACGACCCTTTCTCTAAAACAAATGTTTACCAGATACTTATTATCAGCATATAAAATTTTATAAATTAATATCAATTTTATAAATTTAATATCAATAAGATTTTCTGTGGATTGAACATACGTTTGTGTTGTATATATAAATCTGTGTTAATGTATAAAATTTTATAAATTTAATATCAATTTTTCCTATGGATTGAACATACGTTTTGTGTTGCATATATAAATGTGTTAATGTATAAAATTTTATAAATTAATATCAATAAGATTTCCTGTGTATTGAACATACGTTTTGTGTTGCATATATAAATCTGTGTTAATGTGTAAATTTTATAAATTTAATATCAATAAGATTTCCTGTTTATTGAACATACGTTTGTGTTGTATATATAAATCTGTGTTAATGTGTAAAATTTATAAATTAATATCAATAATATTTCCTGTTTATTGAACATACGTTTGTGTTGTATATATAAATCTGTGTTAATGTGTAAAATTTATAAATTAATATCAATAATATTTCCTGTGTATTGAACATACGTTTTGTGTTGCATATATAAATCTGTGTTAATGTGTAAAATTTTATAAATTAATATCAATAAGATTTCCTGTGTATTGAACATACGTTTTGTGTTGTATATATAAATCTGTGTTAATGTGTAAAATTTATAAATTAATATCAATAATATTTCCTGTGTATTGAACATACGTTTTATGTTGCATATATAAATCTGCGAAACCCAGACAGAGGTTTTTGTGGCACTAACTGCTCCACGAATCAACACTCATCTAACTCATTAAAATTTAACGTATACAGTATTTATAAATTAATTTCTAATTTTATAATTTAAATAATTAATTAAATAAATTTATAAAATATTCAAATTTTCAGTGTCCTACATAGCAGTCCTACTAGTGCAATTGATTGACAAATAAAAAATAAAGAAAACTAACTGACCCCCCAGTGTAGGGGGCTACGTCAGTGGGTTTGATTGAATGGGCAATAGTCTGTAGGCGACTACAAGAACCTCACCTTAACAACTCGATCAATAACCGCCAGCAGTAGCCACACAGCAGGCACTGTCCATGCAACCCACATCTCATTCTCTTATCCGGGTGTTAATTAATCTAACGTAGCGCGCGCACGCCCATTAACCACGACACGTGCGCGCGCACATGCCGACACTATCGCGTCTCCACGCCCACTCACGTCTCGCCTGATCTCATCGACTCGTTCGTTGTCCGACTGAGCTTCAAGCTTGTCGCAATCGCGCACCACAAAGCGAGTGGGCAGCGACGCTAAACAAGTTGTCGCTCCCGTCTAATCACATTACGTCAACACAGGGCGAGTTTACTGTACCCACGAGCTTTACGAACCAATACAGACATGAAGGTGTCGCATGTTGTCACGCCAGTGTAACATACAAGCGCCTATCATCACCCCCTCCTACTCTGTGTTTCATTCACCAGAGTGGCAATCCACTTCCGGTCGCTGGTCGCGCGTTCCCGTCGCGGTTTTTCCACGTTTGTGACGTTGCCACGCGTCTGCGAATGCATGAAACGCGAGAGCGCATCGACCGGGAATTCGAGCGAGCCGCCGTTCGTCTTTTGAGACGCAAAAAAGGAACGAATCCCGACGACCGCCGCCTCCCCGCCCTCACCCACAACGTCGACATCCTCTCATTCTCATCTCTATCATCGCGAACAATATAAATCGAGCCCTACATCGCGTTTCAACGCGCCAATTCGCTCTAAATCCGACGTCTCGCCACTCATATTGTGTGATTATCCGGGCTTTTCGAAGGGATGCGATTAGTAACTCATTAGCAGACGAATGAATCTGAACGACGGAACGGTACGTTTGAGGCGGCCATCAGACCATCGGACGTCGGCCACTTTCCAAATGGACGCTCCCGACGAAGGTCGGCCGCCGTCGTCGCACGAGGAAGCCACACGGGCGAGAGATTCGACTCCAGGTCGGTTAGACCATCCACACCACACACTCATTGTCGGAATTCTTGTGCTTCTCGCCTCGTTTCTCGTCTCCCCGCGCGTTTGTTCACCTCGATTTCGTTCTAGACTCGCGTTTTACGATTGTCGAAGACCTTCTAACGTCCGAGGTTGTCTACTACGACCGTCTGAAGACCGTTTTTCATACCTACGCCAATCCGTTGAGGTAAGCGAGAGTGGAAGGGAGGTCCTACATGTGACATTTGTCATAAGGTGTTGCATGGAGGGCATTAGTCGTGCCGAGATTAGTAGGTGTCGCCTCGAGCGTCGCATTCAAGTGCACGTCGTCGCACTTATCGGCTGTTGCTGTTGAAAGAAACGAAATTCTGACGTCACCAGTGTGTGTGTGTGTGTGTGTGTGTGTGTGTGTGTGTGTGTGTGTGTGTGTGTGTGTGTGTGTGTGTGTGTGTGTGTGTGTGTGTGTCACGGTGTGTGTGTCACGGTGTGTGTGTGTCATGGTGTGTGTGTGTGTGTGTGTGTGTGTGTGTGTGTGTGTGTGTGTGTGTGTGTGTGTGTGTGTGTGTGTGTGTGTGTGTGTGTGTGTGTGTGTGTGTGTGTGTGTGTGTGTGTGTGTGTGTGTGTGTCACGGTGTGTGTGTGTTTGTACAGCAAGTGGGGTCTGACGGGTACCGATCATGACATGCTGTTCGGTGGTGTCGACGAGCTGCTGCGTTTGGTTGAGTCGTTCATCAGACAGGTGTGGACTGTCTTGTTGTCTCTTGTGGCTCTACTGTTGGTCTGTTGCTTGGCTGCTGGTAACCACGACCCAACAGATTGTGTAAATTCTGTTGCTATCTGAGTTGTGCACTCTGAACTCTGCTTGTGCTTGGGGCTTTCCCTTCTGAGACAGGCAGCTGTGTGGTGCTTATCTGTGTCTGTCTGTCTGTCTATCTGTCTGTCTGTCTTATATTTCATTACAATGAAATTTCCATCAATTCTGAAAGCAATCTTTATAATCTACTACATAATAATTACTACATAATACATTAGCTGTCTGTCTGTCTGTTTGTCGTCTTTCTCTCTTTCTTTGATGGTCTGAATGTTGCTTGCTTTTGTGTTCTCTGTTTTTGCTGTTGAGTAGCAGTTGTACATGTTAACTCGATTGTGGTGAGTTAGCTTGTCTTGTTGGTATGTGTTGCAGTTGGATGAGAGTGTGCAGAATTGGGATGCCAGTATGGTCAGCGTGGGTGAGTGCCATACAGAGATTGGGGCAGACCAGCTGACCACACACACACACACACACACACACACACACACACACACACACACACACACACACACACACACACACACACACACACACACACACACACACACACACACACACACACACACTTATGCCTTGCAGCTGTTTGTTTTTTGTTCCTATTATACCTTGCCACTTATTTCTGGGCTTCTAACTTGTCTCCTTTCTCGTCTGTTTGTTTGAAATCATCCAGACTCAGTATGTGTATTGATCAAGCTGTGGTATGATACTTAATGCATGGCATCACAACTATGGCCTTCACACTGTGAAGACATACAATCCTAATAGAACGCGTTTGCCTAATCAACGTGCCTCTAGATTGTCACTCTGCTGTCAGCTGCTGCAATGACTTCTCTTGCAGGTGGGATCCTCAACGGTCTTGGATCATTCTGGCATGCGTATGAACTGTATTGTGGCTCACAGAGACAACTGCTAAGGTATGACAACATTGAGTGTTTGATTGCCGGTATGAACTGTGTATCAGTGATTATGCCTGTCATTATCTTATGCCTAACATCATCAGAGTGTGAATATGGCATAGAAGTGTTGACTTCCTTTACTTTTTCTGGCATGTTACATGCAGTGTCTCTTGATGCCCTGCAGACGCCACATTCCGCGGTTTTGTTGTGGATTTGTATTGTAGTTACCTCAAGGTGGTCGCTTTATTGTATTTTGTGTCACCTTTGTGCTCCATTTCGTTGACAGCGAGTGTACAAAAGAGTGTCCACGCCCACGCGTGAAACATCTATTTTCTTCCTGACGTTTACTTGTTCATCATTTCTGTTAGAATTATATAGCTGCTTGGCTAGATATAGTGGCCATGGGGGTTGTGGTTTACTGATTGCATTAGGACACACCAAAGCCATTGAGTTGTGACCTCATAGAGCATAGAGTGGGGTGGGTATAGATTCTTTAACTTCTTGGAGGCTTAGCTGGTTGTCCCAAGCCATACGGTCAGTTGAGGCAGGTGTGGTGGGTGGACTAGTAGGGTAGTTGATCTCACTGTGTTTACACTGTTTCTGGCTTGTTGTAGGAGATTGAAGGACAGAGAGAAGAACACAGCATTCAAAGCATTCCTGGATGTTAGAAGGGAATCATCACCCAACCGGCTGTCTCTTGAAGCTCTACTAACCTTGCCTGTATGGAACAAGTCTTGTATGCTCATAAGCAGGAGGTACTGGAATGTGACCCATAATGTTACTTTAGGTTCAACGTGTTTCAGAGTATCATCACTTACTGGGTCAACTGTTTGACACGATGGAGCACGATCATCCCGATTTTGACCACCTCTCTGATGCTGTAGCCAAAGCTAATCAGGTAGATATGTGACCATTGCTATGAAGTTGATTACATCATGCATTGTTTACTGACTATATCATAGCTCGTTCAGAGGAGGCAGGAAGAGGCCATCTTCTTGGAGAACCAAGTGAGTTTGTGATTTGGTATGATGATCCGATTAAGCATTGGTGTGTCCCCGTCAGATAAAGTTAGCTCAAGTACAGGAACGTTTCTCACAAAACCTTTATCTCAATTTGCCTCTTGACTGTGTTGACGTATGCTCTTTACTATGTTAAACACACTTTATGGTTTTTTATTTGGTGTGTTTGGTGGGCTTCCCTTCCAGTCTGATGGCAGGAAAAAGAAGAGTAGTTTACCCGGCCACAGGTATGGTAGTCATGGAAGTGGTGGTAATCGTATCAGAAATGGCGGAGTTCGAGGAGTTTCACATAATACATCACCAGGATTGGCTCTTAGAGCATGGAAAGGAGGTCCCATTAGAACGACCATTCGATCATACGTGAAAGAAGGAGTCGTCCAGTTTAGAACCGTGAGTGAGCTACGAGTGAGCTACGGCTACCCTACTGTATGCCTGTTTATCTATTAGGGTTATAGTCATCAAGATCGATACCTCGTTCTCTTTACTGATTTATTGCTCGTTGCGAAGGCAAAGTACGTCGTCTCTCCATTCTAACATGAAATCAGTATCATTCAGTTTTGCTGTTGTAGATCTCAGAGCACGTTTAGGTTGAAACAGAGACTGCGAGTGAGTGAGATGTGGTTGGCCGACTGTATCGAAGAAGTGTTTGAAACATCACAGAAAGAAGAGTTATCGTTCGTACTCGGATGGCCAACCACCAACACAGTGGCAACATTTGGGTATGATACATTACACTAGCGGTAGCATGAAAACGGCATCATTTGTGATCCTCAAGAAAAATGTGTGGACAAACTTGATTGAGTGTATAGAGCAATAACATTTACAGTTATATGGAGTGTTGCGTTATTTTTCAAAACTGAAGCACGAAGCTCTTAGTAGAGAAGAGTCTATAACAACAGTTAGTGTGTACTAATAAAATATTATTAAATAGCGGTTATCAGCACATGTTGTAGTTAAGATAATAAAGTGTCTACTTTCTTAGGATCTTGCACTTCTAAAATTAGTGCTTTTGTGCAGAAACTTTATTAACGTGGCTGGTAATACGGATTCCTAAACTTTCCCCCTTCGCAACATAAACTGTTGTTCTAACAGTTATGGGCAGATCTACAATTTAAAAACAATTTATGTAAACAATTTATGTTTTGAAAGTTTCTCATCAAGCATAGAAAACGAACTACAAGTTGGTATACTACAATGCAAGAATGAAACAGAAAATAGTGAAACATTTGGCTTGATGCTAGCACCATGCAACTCTGAGTGAGTCTATATTTATTTTTATTTAATTAATTAGCTTTGTAGGTAGTTTAGAAGGCTGTGTAGGTAGAGAGACGACAGTTAGTGTGCAAGATAAAGCGCGGATACATAAATTAGAGTGTAAGAATAGCTTGGAAATCTAGACATACATCATGGAAATGTTGTCGGGTTTGGTCTGGAAATGTCGAGTTGAGTGTGGAAATGTGGAGTTGAGTGTGGAAATGGTGGTTGGTTGGTTGGAGGGCAGACTGTTTCCACTGTAAGTTGTGTCTGTTCATGCTGTGTGTAGTCGTAATTGATAACAATACGTTGAAGTAGGAACGATGGTTAAACATGAGTTGCTGTGTTATCGTGCATACTATCAACTTGTTTTGTAAAAAAATACCATTTCTACTTCCTGTTCTGTGGTGGTCTTTCTAAAGTTTTAGTAGATGAGCAGGATGTTTATATGAGGGAGGGAATAGTGGGTGTAACCATGTCTCTGTGGGCACTAGAATTATGTTTTTGTTGGTAGGTCAAAGGAAGACAGAGATGCATGGTATGTGCAGCTGAGCAGGTAGCATCAGTTTGATCACGTTCACTGAGTGATTAGTGATCAACACATTTTTGTGTTTGTTAGATACATCAACAAACAGAGAGACATGGTCGAGCCTCGGTCTGTGTCTCTCAAAGTGTATAACAGAGCCGGAGATACGGTTAATGTGTGTGGCTATCACTACTGTATGGATGTACAACGTCGTAATAGAACGTCTCATTTAGAATCCTCAATTCCAGATAGTCAATGTCGATCGTAATGACACTGCACAAGAAGTAGTCAGTTTGGCACTGGAAACGGTCGGCTTAAAAGTAATATTTATATTAATTATTTAATATTAATTAAATATTTAAAAACAGAGGAATAATTAATTGTGTTGTATTATGTAGGATGATCCTAAGGGCTATCAACTGTGGGTGATCTCAGGCAAGGAGGAGTCTGCATATCCTCTCATTGGTTGACTATTTATGTATCTTTGTTGTTGTAGTCTTGTTTATTGTGATTGGTTTTGTACAGGTCATGAGTATCCTTATGCTATCAAACTCCATCACGTGAGGCATACCTTGGACAGCGTTGAAAACGACCAGTTGAGACACGTCAGCAAGCGCGGTCAATGTCAGTTCATTCTAAAGAAGAGGAAAAAGGCACAAACGAGTACAACTCAGCAAAGTCTAAGTGAGCAATGCTTCCGTCTTTGTTCAGTATTGTGTGTGTGTGTGTGTGTGTGTGTGTGTGTGTGTGTGTGTGTGTGTGTGTGTGTGCACGTGTGTAATTATATTACATACATACACACATACACACACACACACACACACACACACACACACACACACACACACACACACACACACACACACACACACACTGCGGGTACACTCAAAACTATTTACTCACATACAGGAAAGTCCCAACTCAAAACATCATCCATTTCTGGAAGCATGCGGCTAAAAATCATTCTATTGTTATAAAGCCATAATTTTATAGAAAGCTTCTCTAACAAGTTCTTGAAAGCCGTCCAGAAACAGCTAGCATAGCACATACTTTCAAAGCTATTGATTTCAACATTTCTAGGTTATCTGGTGACCAAAGTCCAAGCCGCATTTCCACTACCAAGTAGTAAGAAACCCACCAGCATAAGTCACTCATGCGTCGTGACGATCATCCTTGTCCATCTCAGCCACTTCTATATTAAATGAATAATTACTGATAGGGTGGGGTGCATGTTAGCTATGCATTTGGTTTGTTGTTTGATTTTATTTTTATTTTTTACATTATTAGTGTGTCATATAGTCAGATGCTCTTTCTCATCAGTTTCTTTATTTTCTTGGGATCAGGGTTTGAAAAATCCGGTCGCCAAGTCGCCATATGGCGACCACTTCAAGGTGGTTGGGACTAAACGAGCTGTGTGGTTGCCAATTTGGCGACTAGAAATATTTGGTAGTTTTTAGTCTTTGTGGCAGCGGCTCTTGGATGCGAACAACCTGCTCGGCAGATATGTTTTGCGTTACAATATGTTGCCACTTTCTAAGTCTACCATTTAGTGGCACACTGCAAAGTAGGCCGTCTAACTTAGCACCTTTGTACATATCGCGTAACAACGTATCACCTAGCAATCTATTGCGAGTTGTTGCTATTGTCTGGTTGACCATTTTTATGGACTTTACTGCCTGTAACAATCTCATTGGTCTCTGCCATCAGCTCCAGACAAACCCAACTACTAAAGGCATGCAGTCGTGTTTAATTCTTCAAACAATTGTGGTCACTCCTATTCTTCATACGCTACACCAGCAAACCCAACTCAACAGCTCTATCATCGTTGAGATGCCATTGCGCAGCAGCTTCTCCCGAATAAAACACGAAATCTGCAATCAATTGTTGTTGAAGGGGACGGCAACTTCCTATTTAGATCCTTTTCTACGCTGTTCAAAGGAACGAAGAATCTGACCATCTTCAATTGAGACAAATGAAAACTATTACTTAGATCTTTGCAAACGGCGGGCGTCGGACGTGGCAAAACAAACAGCTTTTGCCACAGCAAGCTGCCTGATTGTCTTTCTATCAGAAGAACTACCAGGTATGTCCAGGAGCTCGTATGTCTCCTACTGCTACTAGGAAAGTCCGTTCACACAAAGTTTCTGCATGTCCAGTTCTGAAATCTAGATGTTGAATGATGCTACATGCTATTGAAGTGCTATAATAACAAAAGTTTATCCCTTGTGTTCCACAGATTAGCACAGCTAACCATAGAGCAGGTGGGGTTACATGCAGTAGCCGAATGTACTGTTCTCAACAACAGTAGTCATAAGAGAAGAAAACGCTCTTATCTACTCAACCAAAGAATGCTCATGTTTTATTGGATGGATTGCCAGGATGTCAATGTGATGACAAACCACATTTTTGTTTGGTTGGAGCTATACAATTAGTTGAAAGTTAGGATAAAATATGAATACTCATAGTATTACATAGAAAGAATCCCAAGCATAATACTCTAGATTGATGTGTTTACTTGCTATCTACAATCTTCATCCAATGTTATTGCAAATTCCTAGTTAAACGTGATAATCTGGGAAAGGGCTCAACAGTAATAGTAATGACTAGTTTACTTCTGGAATCTCTGACCTAGAAACTAGTAAAAGTTTGGCGACCAACCGTTCCTCTACGTGGCCAAACTGGCGACCAGACTCAAACACATATTTTGAACCCTGTGGGATGTTGTTATTTTGAGTGTTCATTAATTCAGCACACGTAGGTTGTGGTTGATGAGAGGAGATCTGACTGGTTGTATTTCGTAGAGAAGTTGAGGACCAAGTGTTTTCAGTTAGATGACCTTATATGGCAATAGAGGCGTGTGTAGTGGTGGCCTGATTTACATGACATTGTTCTATTGCCACACTGTGCATAGAGTAGTAACCTGTCGTGTGCTGACTCGTCGTACAACAATTTTCCAGCATACAGATAGTCCGTATGAGTGTCAATGAAGAATCTTAAAGGTAAGTAGACATCTTGTTTACACCTAGAGACAAAGAGTCTCAACAGCTGAGCCTTCATAACAAAACATTTCGACATATTGAGTAAGACATGGGAAGTCCACACCTGTAGAGACATAAAAGAGCTGAGAACACAAACATGTGCCTTACCATACATTACCTAGACACACTTTTTTGTGTGATATCATCTGGAGTTAGACTTATCTTGTTTACAGTATCGGAATGCTTTCTTAATTTGTACAGTCAGACCTCGTTTGTTTGTCTCGCTCGTTTCTGTCAGACTAATGCTATTGTGGGACTATTGGTACCAAAATACACAGTGACTCTTGTATATTGGTTTCATGTGTAGCTTGTCAGAAAGTGAGGGTGTCGGGTTATCAGATGTCGAATAACGAGGTCTAACTGTATTAGGTTGTGATCTAGAAGTGCAATAAGTAGCTGTGTCTTATTGACTGTTAAACGAAGTGCTTGTTCATCGTGTAGTTATTACATTATTTATTACATTATTTATTATATTATGTATTACACTATTTATTACATTATTTATTATATTATGTAGTACATTATTTATTACATTATTTATTATATTATGTATTACACTATTTATTACATTATTTATTACATTATTTATTACATTATTTATTACATTATTTATTACATTGTTTATTACATTGTTTATTATTTATTATACTAGTAATTGAAGCTATGTTTACACCGTCGCTTGTACAGCTATGAGCCTTCAAAGTCCTGAACACCACCACGTATGCTAGGAGGAGTAATTGTCGCGAAGAATTACGAATATACACACTATTTTCTTTCTAGACGTGCTACTTGTAAAATGTATTTAAAATTCTACATAGCGACTGTTGTTTTGCATGACCGCAAAGTCCGTAAATAGTCTAGTCGTATGTAGAGTCATCATATACGGGACATAAAATCTCTCATGGTTACGTAGTGTTGGATTCCCGTATAAATGTCGTATAACCAAGGAAGCGATTAATTTTGGGTTAGCAGTTGCAGACAGGTGAGTTCTGTTGTTTATTTCCGACAGATCCTAGCAATCGCAAACATGAATTACACTGTTCTGGTAAGAAAACTCTCTCAAGGAAGTTTTGCGCCTACGGTTGGCTGTTCGTGTATTGTCTTTGGTTGCCACGTACGACATAAAGGAATTAATGTTTTGTGATTAGGCCACACAAAGGAGACGTGGCACATTTCTGCAGCATGACAGACATAGCCAGCCACATAGTCCCCAGACTGGAAGTTGGTTTAGCCCTGTACGTTTAGAGTACGCTACTCGCCAAGTCTCATGACTTTACAAAGTCCATTTTGTAGAGGCTCAAAGCTGAATTAGTTATATATATTTGTTATTTATTGTATTATTTATTATATTATTTATTATTTATTATATTATTTATTATATTTTTTATTATTTATTATATTATTTATTATATTATTTATTATATTATTTATTATTTATTATATTATTTATTATTTATTATATTATTTATTATATTTATTATTTATTACATTATTTATTATTTATTATATTATTTATTATATTATTTATTATATTTATTATTTATTACATTATTTATTATTTATTATATTATTTATTATTTATTATATTTTTATTATTTATTATATTATTTATTGTATTATTTATTATTTATTATATTATGTATTATATTATTTATTATGTATTATATTATTTATTATTTATTATATTATTTATTATATTATTTATTATATTATTTATTATATTATTTATTATTTATTTATTATTTATTATATTATTTATTATATTATTTATTACATTATTTATTATATTTATTATATTATTTATTACATTATTTATTATATTATTTATTATATTATTTATTACATTATTTATTATATTTATTATATTATTTATTACATTATTTATTATATTATTTATTATGTGTTGTGCTCAACCAGATCAGTCTGGTTTGTAAAGTCTATTACAAGTACCGGAAGCAAACCCTGCTTCAGAAGTACTTAGACCATCACGGCTGTTTAGAAAGAAGACATGACTTTACGAAGGATCTATTATTATTATTTATTATATTATTTATTATTTATTATTAATTATATTATTTATTATATTATGTATTATTTATTATAATATTTATTATTTATTATATTATTTATTATATTATTTATTATATTATTTATTATTTATTATATTATGTATTATTTATTATTTATTATATTATTTATTATATTATTTATTATATTATTTATTATATTATTTATTATATCAGATTGAAAAAAACAGCCTTGACGTCACGATAATTTTGTGGAAGCTACTATAGTGGCATATTCCAGTCACTGGTCATTAAGACTTTTGGATTGTGGACCAGCCATAGAGTTTGCTAGTCATCAAGAACTTCGCTAGAAGACTTGCCTTTAAAGGAAATCTTTTAATGACCAAGGCTACCACTAACTTGTGCAAACAGCTATCTGTTACATTATGGCTATATAATGCCAAGATGATTTTACATACAGTAGATTAGTGCTGGACTGTAGAGAGAGTGCTTTATTAGTCTTCTAGCTTGTTCTGAGTTTTTGATTTAATGTGTGTGTGTGTGTGTGTGTGTGTGTGTGTGTGTGTGTGTGTGTGTGTGTGTGTGTGTGTGTGTGTGTGTGTGTGTGTGTGTGTGTGTGTGTGTGTGTGTGTGTGTGTGTGTGTATTTAGAGTGACACCCATATATTTGTATATAATACAGATAACACACACACACACACACACACACACACACACACACACACACACACACACACACACACACACACACACACACACACACACACACACACACACACACACACACTAGTATTATATTAATTGTTATATAGTGGCAATGTTGTTAGTGACTGATTAGTTATGAGCATGCTGGTTATGTAGCACCCAGAAGATTTCTCTACAAATCAATAAGGAAGGCACCATTTGTTCAATGGGCTACAAAGCGTCGGACGGGAACACCTCACGGTTCCCAAGAGCGACTAGATTGTCTCCAGTAAGTAATTTGGTCGCCATATTTCTATGCAACATCAAGGTGATCGAATTTTGGGATTTTGCTGCAGGTTGTTTGGTGTTAGTCTGTCAAAAGTGACTAAGGATGGTGTATTACCGAAGTCGATTCTGGTAAATAGATAAATACTTGAAAATTGATGTAGTAGTTGCATCACGATGTCTGTGCTGTCATGTAGGACATACTGGTGCGTTTGTACAAGGAGGGTCCATCCGTACCGGGAGTGTTCAGACGCTCGTGCAATGCTCGTTTGGCTAGAAAATTGAAGGAATCTCTAAACAACGGTTAGTAGTATCGGACTTCTGTTGATCGACACTCGAGACTCATTGTCATTGTTGATTGTTAGGAGAGGATGTGTCAATTGGTGATGCTGACATTTTGGTGTTGGCTACAGTAATGAAGGTTTGTTGTGTGTGCATATGTTGTATGTGTAATTGTACGGCTGGAGGGAAATAAGACTGTTTGTGGTGTTTGCTGTTCAGGAATTTCTTCGAAGTTTGCCTGATTGTATATTTTGTTGTGAAAACTTTGCCGATTTGGTGGCTACGAATCAAAATACGGAAGACTTAAATCGAGTAGACGGGATTCTCAGGTATATTGTATGTCGTTTTCATGATGGTTGGTGTGTGAAGATTTTCTGGGATTTAGGGTAATGGATCGACTGCCGTTGTGTAATTACATTGTATTGCGACATTTTATGTGGGTGCTGTACCGAGTGGCAGAAAACTCAGAACATAACAGCATGGATGCTCATAATATTGCAATATTGCATTGTGTGTGTCGCCGAGTCTCTTGTGGGGAGTAGAGTCGGTGAACGCAGTGCACCACGAGGTGCCGCCATTGATTGAGTTCATGGTGACGAACTGTGTGCAGATTTTTGGAAATGAAGTCCCATTTGCATTTACTGCTGGAAAGCGACTCGTGAGAGTGAGAAGTGACAGCGATGGAACAAAGTATCGGATACATTCCAAGCAGGACAACATGCTGCCTCGTGATTCGGTCTCGTCGACTGAAATGGAGTATGGAGAGTCGGGTGATGAGGCAGCTTCTCCTCAGTCGACGATCTCTAAGGATTCTGCTCTCACTGCTAGTGACTCAAATCTTTACACAGAACAGGAACAGAGCAGTTCAAACCGAAGAGAATCGACGGGAAGTCGTGGCAATAATACTGCAGGAAATCGGAGACACGGTTCTTCATATTCGTGGAAATCCTCGTCTGGATGTGGTGGCTCTGTGTCAGAACGAGATGCAGTAGAGAAGAGAGGAGCATTCTGTAGAAGTAAAAGTGATGATGTGAGAGTGTCGAGTGAAAGCCTGAATGGAAACGGAGGTAGCCTGCCATCTAGTCTGCAGGAGGATACTCCATTTTTAAGTGGAGAAATTACAGCTAGTGGCTCGATGCCGTCTCTGTGTGGTGAAGATGATATGTTGGATACGAAGATGATGGCACCTGCTGGCTTACCTAGAACGTATTCTGATATTCCTACTTCTCCAACAAAGTTGAAGAGTCATCCAATGCTTCAAAGACGTCAAACACCTCCAAAAGCCCCACCTGCAACGAGAAGGCTTCCCGGTCAGCCACCTACTGCTCCTAATCTGGTAGAGAGAAGAGAACGTCCTGGAGCTGCAGGACAAGGATATGTCGATGTCAGTGGAGGATGGTCTCGGCCTCTCAGGCAAAGTCGGGTATCACCTCGGAGAAAACATGGAATGGGGAGCAAGTCGGCTCCGTCCAGTCCAGAGACGGACAGAGCTTTGGAGACCGGGCAATCGAGTCGAAATATTTCTCTTCCTTCATATGATTGGGCTGTTGAGCAGAATGCCAGAGTTTCTCCTGGTTCAATGTCTCATTACGTTCAACAGTCATGGCAGCTCGAGTCAGCCAACAAACCTTCAAGAATTGCCTTGGATCGTTCCTACAGTGTAGGGGTCACGACATCGACTGCATCCGAGTTGAGTACTTCACTTGGCAGCATGAGTTACAAAGCAGCAAAATCGCATTTCTATGTTCCTCACACACAGGCATCAGTTCCCGAGTATACAACTGTTGTAACTGCTGAGGTGCTGTCTGGAGGTCAGATGAAACCGAATATGACAACAGTTATTCATCCTATCATTCATGGGAAAGATTCCCCGTCTCAGTCAACTAAAAAGAAAACGATGTTCTATCACAGAGTATCGACATCGGGTGCTGCAACTCCACCAACTCGAACTGACTTACCTAATTTTAAGAGCAAATCTCGGTCTCTTGACACGTGGCAGAAGAAACAAGGTTACTTCTATCAGCCTGAAAGTAACAGAGATTTAGAAGTACCTTTTCACCGATCGTCAACATACAGCAGTGTGCGAAATAAATCAAGAAAGGATGAGGCCTTTTCCTCATTTGTCAAGGACACTGATATGTCAGATTTCCAAGTGAATCGTCCTCGTTCGCGACACAGAGGCTTGTCACAAAAGTTTTCTTTTAGTGAACGGTCTGTAACAGAGCCCAATATTCCATTGACCTCGTATCAACACGAAGTGAGAACATCATCATCAATGGATTCTTGTGAAAACGAGATGAGGAAATTTGATTGTGACTTTGGTCTGAGTGGGAGCTTTCCTGAAGTGAGAAGAATAAAGTCGGTCGATCAATTACGACAACGTCTTGAATCATCTGGAGTAGATTCTTCTCCATTACCTGATCGACGGGCTGTAGTTTCAGCATTTGAGAGCCGATCCGCCGAAAACTTTAAGAAACCTTATTCATCACGACCTTTCCAATTGAAAACTGACATTTCTGGTCGATATGTGGGCTTGACACAACCGTCTTCTCACATTGGAGCTTTTAGACGATATTCTCCATCTGGTCACAATTCACCGGGTTTGTTGAGTGCTTCATCAAAGCATCACGGTCCTCCACGGTTACGTCGTCTTCCTTTGCAACGGAGCTTTGATTCGGCAATGGATGATATTAGTGCTGAGGAAGACTCAACACCGGATGAGGAAAACAGCGAACTGTTTTCTGGACTTGAAGAATCGTTTGTGTGATCGTGTGTTGAGGGATTTTATATATAATTTCTACAATGTGATGGCCGGTATTACAACAACACTACCGTGTTGCCTTATTATAACAGATATGACTGATACAACAGTTTTTGGTAGAAACAGTTGCATAGCAATGATAATAGAGACACCAGGCAAACAGGTTTTACATAATGATTTGTACAGGAAATTGAGATGTAGTTCTCCTATTGTTATAATTGAATTATTAATTGTCATTTGAGACGTGTCGTTACCACAGACTTAAACTGTAAATACAGTACCTCGCTATCCCGTACGTACAAACATCACGAGTAAGTTATACGGGAGTTCGTTAGTATACGGGACTTATACGGGACTGCTTTATACATACGGGATAAACAAGTATCCTCGCAACGGATTAGTAAGCGATACCTTGGCAACATGGCGGCAGTCGCCCCTCGAAAGTCGGACGCTGGGCACGACACCTACACATTCTCATCGCATCCGAGGACCGTGCCGCAGCGCAAGAAGTATCGCGACAACTACGAGCTTCAGTAAGGCATTCAAGACGGTTCCCTAACGCCTTGCGCTTTCATTCTCATTTTTCGCTAGAAACGAGTTCATACCGTACGGGAACATCATGTACGACCGTCGTATAGTACGCGGAAACACGTACGCTCAACACACATTACCAACCGTAAGCCATTCGTCTCGTTTCGAGTCGATTGTTTGCGAAAATGCTCAACTGTGTCTTGCAGACCGCACAGCCGGATCCGATTGAGATTCAACGTCAACAGGAGGCGCGCAGGAGAGCGGCAGCGCGTCGTAGAGCGCGGCAGCAGTTGAAGCCGAGAAGTCCCGAGCCTGTCGAGGGCAGGAAACACGTTGATGTTCAGACGGAACTTTATCTGGAGGAACTGAGTGATCGCATTGAGGAGGGAGATGCCGAGACGCAGACGGATGCGTTTCTTGACAGGCCGCCGACTCCGCTGTTTATTCCGGCTAAGACAGGAGTCGATGTGGCTACACAGATTGAAGAGGGAGATGTGAGATTCGCTTGAGTTTGTTTTTTGTTTTTTTGTGTTTGTTTGGATGTTGGTTTGGCAACAATCTGTTGTTGGTCTGTCTGTTTGTCTGTCTGCACGTCTGTCTCTCCGTCTGTTTTGTTTGTCTGTCCACTTGTCTGTCTGTCTGTCTGTTAATGTTTGTTTGTCTGTCTGTCTGTTTGTGTCTGTTTGTTTGTCCGTCTGTCCATTTGTCTGTCTGTCTGTCCATTTGTCTGTCTGTCTGTCTGTCTGTCTGTCTGTCTGTTAATGTTTGTCTGTCTGTCTGTCTGTCTGTTAATGTTTGTCTGTCTGTCTGTCTGTTTGTGTGTCTGTCCATTTGCCTGTCTGTCTGTCTGTCTGTCTGTCTGTTAATGTTTGTCTGTGTGTCTGTCTGTTTGTGTCTGTGTGTCTGTCTGTTTGTGTCTGTTTGTTTGTCTGTCCATTTGTCTGTCTGTCTGTCTGTCTGTCTGTCTGTCTGTCTGTCTGTTAATGTTTGTCTGTCCATTTGTCTGTCTGTCTGGCTGTCTGTTAATGTTTGTCTGTCTGTCTGTCTGTGTTTGTCTGTCTGTCTGTCTGTTTGTTTGTCTGTCCATTTGTCTGTCTGTCTGTCTGTTAATGTTTGTCTTTTTGTCTGTTTGTTTGTCTGTTCGTCCGTCCGTCTGTCTGTCCTTCTGTCTGTCTAAAATTCCTATATTTATACATCTTTGCTGATGCTTTCTATATACATGTATGCTAAGAAGTAATTCAGTCTACCTATCCTTCTAATGCTTAAAATAGCAGATGGAATCAGATATTACTAGTTGGTATCCGTAGGCGCCTCGCATTGGTGAGTAGCACACATTGCAAGGGAGTTTTTTACCGTCTACTAAAATGCCACACTTTAGCTAGACAATATGTATTTGTTGAAACCCAGTCATGGAACTATGCAAACTACCTAGTAATTTAGATTAAGTATCTAATCCTGGTAGGTAGTCATCGTGATCAAAACGATTGAAATGTGCAGTATAAGTATGCACCCAGTTTCGTTGTAGGTACTAACGACACTGGTATGGTATTTCAGGGTTCTTGTTACAGCGTGGTGCTGCGCCATGCTCCAGTAGGAGTGCACCACGCTCTGAAATGGTAGATTGGAGTCCAAGCTAAGGAATGTTTGAGAATTCCATACTACTGAAACACAATACTAAAGGTGACAATAGCCACAAATCCAGGCTCTTACAAAAGAACACGGGATGATAGCCTCGTTCCAGATGTGTACACCCAACAAAAGTGTTCGTTGCTGTCCTGGATGTGCTGCCTCTGATTCTAGTCTCGGGTGCCCTTCCAGTGACCTGGAAAGCACACCTTTTGTTATAGTCATGGCTTCATGCAAAGCATCACTATGGTCCATGTTAATCAATGCCTAACTAGACAAACTTTCTGTAGTTTCATCTATGGAACTTGCTATGAACATCGCTAAGAAGGGCTTACTGGCGATTAAAGTTGATTTTCTTGCAAGGGCACTTGAACGTATGTTGCACGGAATAACTACAATGCAAAGTCTACCTCACTTGAGATTGGCTCCAGTGCACATGTCCGACTGTAAAGAGCAAGGACTGCATGCGTCATGGACCCACCCATCCCACCATGCTCCTAGAAATCTCTAGCAAGGACCATGGTATTTACTGACATAGAAATTGATATCAGCAAACATTGACTATCAACAGTTTTAGATACAGCACAGTGTAGTAAAGGATTGATTGTAGTATGGGACGTGTGAATAGTTGACTGTAGGTGGCATTCAGCTAATAAAGGTGTTTCTTGGTTGTCAAGTACACACAATCCCTAGCTACAATACAAAAGGATGGGGCGACGGAAGTTCATGAGGCTTTTTTGTCGTCATTTGGTCACTTGCATGAATCGTTCCTATACTGATCTGTAGTTGGACACGGAAACGATTTTTGAAGTAGGTCTTATATATATATAATGAAACGTGGTCGTGGAGAGGAGAAATGTGAGGTTTGTGTGTACACACGGATATATACAGTACATATATATATATATATATATATATATATATATATATATATATATATATATATATATATATGATAGACTGAGTTGTCGATTTCGACAAATCTCATTTGTGGCTTTGACTGTGACTAAACAGCCCAATACGAGATCTGCATATGCAACCACAGATGTTACAAATGTATTGGGTGCTTTGATGACTGCCTGCTTTTCTGGTTTGTCGTTTGAATATTAGGGTTGCACAGCGATATTGCTCAAATTGGTCAATGGCAGTTCTGCACATCGATCTCCATAATGGCCTGTCAATAGCTATTTTCTCCCAAAGCTGAGAATTAATGTTGCAAGACTTTTTAGGTGTGTCTTTAGACTGTCCTTGAATCGTTTTTAGGACCTCCTTTTGAACGTACACCCTCCTTTATTTCTCCATAGAGCATGGCTTTTGGTATTCTCTCATCTTCCATATGAACTAGGTGACCCAACCAACAAAAATGTGCTGATAGCAAAACCTGTCAATCTATATTGCAGGTTTTAAGAACTTTCGTATTAGGAGCAAAGTCTTGCCATTGAATCCCAGCTATTTTACGTAGACACATCATATGGAAACGATCTAAGCTCTTGATAGGCTTGCGATGCAGTGTCCATGTTTCAGAACCATATAGTAGAGTTGATATAACAGCAGCACAATTTACATTGATTTTGGTTTGTAAACATATACCATGCTCCTGCCACAACCGTTTGGTTATTTTTCAAAAGCTAAACCTGCCTTTGCAATACAACAGGAGATCTTTTCATCCATTGTTAATTTTCCGTCATGTTACTTCCAAGATAATGAAATTTGTTCACATTCTTTAGAGGTGTGTCTTCAACCGTAACGATTGATTGTTCAATAGAGTTACCAGGTCTAACTTGTACCATTAATTCAGTCTTGTTCAAACTAATCACAAGACCAAATTTACATGCTGCATCAAACTCGTTATCAAAAGCATATATATATATATATATTATCCATCTTTGCTAATCTCAAGGAATCTTGCAGCCTTCGAGATAATGCTCGCCTAAACACTGTATCATCGATTCATGCCACAGCCTGGTTGCAGGCAATTCCAAACCCAAAGTTATGCCTCGCTATGTCTTCGCATGAATTTGTGATTGCCGTCAAACTCTGGCTGGGAATTCCTATCTTTCCAGATTTTCCCAAGGCCATACGTTGTATGTGTTGACATACAATTGATTCATTTGGAGATCATCTCCTTGGGTGTGGTCACGGGTCTCTACGATCCATACGTCATAATGCTCTTCGAGACATCATCTATCACACGTTACTTGTTGATGATGCTGGCTCACACCTTGAGGAGCGTTGCAGTAGCACTTCTTTCAATCGTCCTGGGGATGTCTATCATTCCAATTTCACAAACAGCAAGCCTGCTTATTTTGATGTTTCCATTTGAAATACCACGCAGCCTTCGTACATTATACCATCTTCAACTTTGGCTGGAGCTGCTGCATTTGCTGGAGAGGAAGAAAAAGATGCTCATCACCAAGCGGACGTTGAAGCTGCAGGTGGATGTTTCTACCCTTTGATAATTGAAACGTTTGGTTTTTGGACACCTGCTAGTTTAGCTAGACTAACAATAATTGCCTCTAAAACGATGACAAAAACTAGATTTTCATGTAGTCAAGCGTTTAATAGTTTGTTAGAACAATTATTTGGTCGTCTTCGGCAGTTTAATGCTAGAACAATAAATGATAGATTAGATTTAGCAGTGGATGTAGAGCAGTGGGATTTACCCACTGTGTAAATTAATATATACACCAAGAGCTCGATGGATTGCAATATATGACCACGCACCTTTCTGTTGTGTGTCCCGGATTAGAAGCCTTGCTATGCTCGGCAGTTAAACAATTGTTGTTATTTGTTCTACCATGTACAACAACCTTTTGATAAAATGTTGTTAGATTCACAACTATAAACCTGCACACAAGACATCTTACTCTAAATATAATAGCTTTTACATAAACAAAACTAAACTTCATAGTGCTTTACCGTGAACATTTACACAGTGACTGTGTCTTTCCTTATAGCCTTGAATCTCTAGACAGAACTTGGTTCTCTTGGATATGTAACATGTGATTGCATGCATATAACATGCTGTGGATGGAAATTTTGTTAACTGTTTGGTAATATACTTATTTTCATTCCTGTGTGACTTACATTGTGTACTAGTAAGTTGCAAAATGTCCAAACCAATTCTAGTTTGTCACTCGTTTAGATATTGATGTTTGACAAACTTAAAACTATTTCAAATGCTGCTGTTTGTCTGTCTACTTGTGTACTTCTCTGGTTGTTGTGTTTGTCTATATTTGTCCATCAAAGTTTCTTACATTTGTGTGGAGCCATCTGTGCACAAAACTTATTCCAAGTCATGTGTAGTTGTTTGACTTTGACATCGAAGTGAAACCTATTCTCGAAGTCCTGGTAGGCAAGACAATGGAACAAGCTTTGCTTGAAGTTATGGAAGAGGAAGAATTAGCTGCACTCAGGCAGAGACAACGAGAATTCGAACAAGTTAGTTGTTTGTGAGAGTAAACAGTTACCAATGTGGAGTAAAACGTTTTGTCTAGGTGAGACATGCGGAACTTGTGGAGACACAACGGAGGGAGGAGAAGGATCGTAGACATTGTGAGGAGAAAGAGAGACGTATGGCACAACAGAGACAAAGAGTTAAAGACGAGAAGGAGACACAACAGAAAATTGCAGCGAGAGCATTTGCACAGGTCGGCTGTTGTACTGTCGCTCTCTCTCTTTCTCGTTCTGTCTGTTTGTTTGTCTGTCTGTTTCTTGTTGTATCGTTTGGTAGTGTGTTCGTCTACATTGCGGCTCATCTTATAGTTTGTGGTCTCTTTTGTATTGATTGATTGTTATTTTGTTATGAATTACACAGAGCTATCTGGAAGATCTCGTTCCTTCTGTATTCAACACTCTTGATGTCCATGGATATTTTTTTGATCCTGTTGATCGAGGTTAGCTTGTTTGCTTGACTTGTTTGTGTTCTGTTGTTTAGTGTTATAATCTTTGTTTGTTGTGTCGTGCAGAGGTTGAGACATCGTTTATGCCTTGGCTGTTGGAGAAGGTTGAGCAGTCGCTGAAGCAGTCTACGACGTCGTATGCTATCTTAGACAGTAAGTAGCGAGTAAAATTGTTATATAACATTCTGTCACAATACGGTGCATGTTTTTGTCTCATAAGAATGAGAGTTATTCTGATTGTGTTGTTTATTATTTACAGATATTATTCGTGATGTTGTTCGTTTGCGAGCGTTTGCCTATCGACACCAGGCTCCTCCATTGTGGGGAAACTTAGAGAAAGAACTTTCTCCATCAGCTGAGACGGAAACAGAAACAGCAAAAGAACCAGAAAAATCATCAGCACCAGAAAAACCGGCAGAAACAGAAAAGCTAGAAGAACCAGAAAAACCAAGTGAGACGCCAGTGAAGACTGAAGAAAGACAAGAGAGTGAAGCTCATGCAGAAGTGAAGGACGATACACAATCCACAGCAGCAGCTACAAGTTTACCTACATCAGAGACAGCAGCAGACAAGACGGAGGAACAAAAGGAAGCAGCAGCTGAAAAGGAGAAGGATACAATAGGTGACGATGTTACAGAAGAGACAAAAGGGGCAGAAACAAAAGTAGAAACTGAATTAGAAGAGAAAGACAAGGAAGCAACAAAAGACGACACGGAAGATGGACAGACAAACGAACAGATCGACAAAGATAAGCCCGTAGAGGCAGCAGTATCTGATGTGACTGCAGAGGCAGATGAAAGTAAAGATACAAACAAAGTGCAGGAAACGGTCGATGGAGACGAAGCTGCCAATGGAGATGAAGCCGCCGATGGAGATGAAGCCGCCGATGGAGAAGACGAAGCTACTGCACAAGATTAGTGATTGATATCTCCGTCTTGTATTATTCTACTACTGTAATTTGCTGAGTTTGTATACCATTGCATGTTGTAAACAACAGATAGACATAGATAGTGTAACATCCATCTAAACTTACGCGCAAGTGGATGTAAACGTTTGTGTATCTTAGCGCGCGTTAGAAAACAAATTAAGAATACGATTCCAACACTTCACTAAAAATGATATACAAAAAGTGTAATCTTCCATGCTTATAAAATATTGCAAAGTATTTGGCACGTCAATTAACGCAATTTACAAGTTTTCTGTTTTTAAAAATTTGCAACCAATTGCTGTATTTTAATTATATGCCGCTTGTTTAGCAATAAATATATTAACTACACTCACAAATATTTGCATAAATGTGTGTGGTGTCATTTCAATTTTTTTAAATTTTTTAGCGTTTTCTAGGCGTGGCATTAGGCGTGGTATCACACCAGAGGCGTCTCCTGGTGATACGGCTCTGCATCACACGTGATCTATGACGTTTTTTGCTATAAATAACAACACATTCCAGACTTGCGTAATTTCCAGAATTCGAACCGACCGCGCACGCTCAGATCAGCCATCGTTCTAACGGTTAGCTAAACGCGTTGACGCCCATTTCGTGCGATACTTGTTTGCGACGTTGGCAAGTTGTTCTCATCTACCTCATCTCTTATCACCAGGAAAAGTCTATTCTCCTTGACAGATACACAATATTCACTCAACATGCCGAAAGCGGTAAGACCCCTGCACGTTCGACGGTTTTCTATTGGTTACCGCCCTACATCCACACACACAACCCGCTTCCGTACACAATGTGTAGCACACCGGCTACACTGTACATACACCGTGTAGCTCATTCTCTCATTGCGTTGCGTTGTAGGTCAATGTGCGCGTCACGACGATGGACGCTGAGCTGGAGTTCGCCATCCAGCCGACGACGACGGGCAAGCAGCTTTTCGACCAGGTCAGACGCTCAGCGGGGCCTCAGACGCGCCAAAACGCACAAAAATGCGCGAGAACGCGCCAAAATACGGCAAAAACGCGCGAAACAAGCGGAAATCCTCTCTGTCAGACGTCGCAGTCGACTGAGCGCTGGTGCGACGCCTCGTCGTGCGACGCTCTGCGCGTGTGGCATCGTTTTTTGCGCGGTTTGATGCGTATTGTGCTTTCTAGGTGGTGAAGACGATTGGCCTGCGTGAGATCTGGTTTTTCGGCTTGCAGTACGTTGACAGCAAGGGACTGACGACGTGGCTCAAGTTGAATAAGAAGGTCGGGAGAGAGAGGACGGGGAGGAGGATGATGGTGGCGCGTTGGGTTTCTGCGTTCTTGGGGAGTTTTGGGTGAAAGGGGCGTGGCGACGCCCCGCTTGAGTGATGGATGTTTTAAGTTTTTTGCTGCAGACACTGATTAGGGCTGAAGTGATTGGAGTTTTCTTTACAAAAAAATTTGCTACGTTTTTTGGGCTTGAAGTGATTGGCTGTTTTGGGTTTTTTGGTACACTTGACGTGTAGGGTTTCTAATTATTGTGTTACAATGTTGTTATCTCTGACTTGATTAGATGTTGTTGCTTTGTCTCTTTTTTTTTGTCTACACTTTTGACACTTTGGGTTGTAATTTTTTGTCTTTTTTGCTGCACTTTTGTGGCCTTTGTTGTGATCGAGTGTCTCATGTGTGTGTGTGTGTGTGTGTGTGTGTGTGTGTGTGTGTGTGTGTGTGTGTGTGTGTGTGTGTGTGTGTGTGTGTGTGTGATCTTATGTTTTTGGTGCCTCATTTTGGGCACGTTCGATTTACGGTTCTGGAGCTGGGTGTGTCTTAGAACTACTAGAACTGACAGGACTAGAGACTAAATCAAATGCTAATTCTGCTTTCAGAATCATACTATGCACGAGCATGCACAGATTCAACGTAATGGCAGCAACCGTTGACAAAGTGGCTATTGTTGCAGCAGTTCAGTTCAGTCTCTGGTCCAGACTAATTGACGCCGCCGCAGGACTACTAGAGTAACGTCTTCGCTAGATTCCGGGACGGTGACTGCTCAATTGGAATGCTAGAAACTCCTGATGGTCTCCAATCCTGACTTAGAATCTCACTTGAAGTCAGGAACAGGGCGATTGTAGCATCAGGTGTAAGTTCTCGCGGAAACGTCGGGGTAATCAAACGATAATAGGGCGTGGTCATGCCGTTAGAGTTTGAACTGTTGGAATTGTTCCGGCAGTTCCAGAACTAGAATTCTAGCAAATCGAACCGTAAATCAAACGTGCCCTTTGTCTCTCTTTACTATGCCTTTTGAGGCTTGAAGTGATTGGGTGTGTGACACCATCTTATTCATCTTCTATTTTATACTTCAAAGGTAGTAAGTCAGGACGTTCGGAAAGAGAGTCCAATGCAGTTCAAATTCAGAGCGAAATTCTTTCCCGAAGACGTCACTGAGGAATTGATCCAAGAAGTGACACAAGTGAGTGTACCATCGTTTGCCACATTATTGCTCATATTTTGAAATCATTTGGTCGTAGCGTTTGTTCTACTTGCAAGTGAAAGAATCAATTCTAACCGACGAGATCTACTGTCCACCTGAGACTGCCGTTCTTTTGTCATCTTATGCTGTCAGTGTCATATTGGGGAATTATGCATGTGTTTATGTGGTGATGTGTTGTTGGTCACGCCCCGTGCAGGTGCAGGCAAAGTATGGTGATTATAACAAGGATGTTCATGCTGCAGGCTTCTTGGCGAATGACAGATTGCTTCCTCAGAGGTGTGGCCGGCTTGACTTCTTGCTCTGTCTGTTTGTTTGTTTATCATTTGTTGTGTTTATAAGATTTATTGCCAGACTGTCTGTCTGTCTATCTGTTTGTCTGTCTGTGTGTTTGTTTGTCCATCTGTGTCTGTCTGTCAGTGTTTGGCTCTTTTTCTTTCATTCTGTCTCTGTGTCTTTTTGTTTGTGTGTCTGTCTGTTTGTCTCTGTTTGTTTGTCTCTGTTTGTTTGTAGGTATGTTTGTTTGTCCATCTGTCTGTCTGTCAGTGTTTGGCTTTCTTTTTCTGTCAGTCTGTCTGTTTTTGTCTAGCTGTTTGTCTATATTTCTTTTTGTCTGTCTGAATGTTTGTCTGTCTGCCTGTCTGTCTATGTTTGTCTGTCTGTCTTCCTGTCTGTCTGTCTGTCTTCCTGTTTGTCTGTCTGTCTATCTGTTTGTGTGTCTGTTTGTCTGCTTGTTTGTTTGTACATGTGTTTGTCTGTTGGTCTGTCTGTCTGTCTTTCTGTCTGTTCTGTTTGTCTGTTTGTTTGTCCAGCTGTTTGTCTGTCTGTCTGTTTGTTTGTCCAGATCGCTCTCTCTCTCTCTCTCTATGTTTCTTTCCTCTATTTTCAAGCATCTCATAATTGTATGAATTTATCCATGTTCACATGCCCAACTCATCCATTCATTCCACACCTTGATTGCACTTCGTGTTTCCAACAGAGTGATAGACCAACACAAACTGAGTAAAGATCAATGGGAGGAGCGTATCGTCAACTGGTACGCAGAACACAAAGGAATGCTCAGGTACACACCGACTCTCAGTATTCCCGAAAAATCATTATAAACCACAACCTCTCACAAACAGAGAAGATGCCATGCTGGAATACCTCAAGATAGCTCAAGACCTCGAGATGTATGGCGTCAACTACTTTGAGATCAAGAACAAGAAGGGCACCGATTTGTGGCTCGGTGTTGATGCTCTTGGTCTGAATGTGTACGAGCACGAGGATCGTTTGACACCGAAGATTGGGTTTCCGTGGAGCGAGATCCGTAACATATCTTTCAATGATAAGAAGTTTGTAATCAAGCCGATTGATAAGAAAGCACCCGTGAGATATTGTGTGTGTTGTGTGTGCCTGGTTTGTGAGAACACGTTTGACAGGCTTGCCATAGATTGTTTCTGTCTGTCTGGTTGTTTGTCCATTGTCTGTCAGTCTGGCAATACAGTGTGTTGTTTATCTGTCTGTCTGTTTGTTTGTCTGTTTGTCTCTCTGTCTCTGTTCATTTGTGTGTCTGTCTGTCCATTTGTCTGTCTGTATGTCCATCTGTCTGTGTGTCTGTTGGTCCATGATTTGTGTGTCCATTTGTCTGTCTGTCTGTCCATTTGTTTGTCTATCTGTTCATTGGTCTGTCTATAATTTGTCTGTCTGTTTGTCCATTTGTCTGTCCATTTGTCTGTGTGTGTCTGTCTGTCTATCTGTCTGTCTATTTGTCTTTCTGTTTGTTTCATTGTGTATCATGTATTGCGCTTTCAGGACTTTGTATTCTACGCTCCAAGACTGCGTATCAACAAACGAGTTCTTGCTCTTTGTATGGGTAACCACGAGCTCTACATGCGTCGTCGTAAACCAGACACCATTGAGGTTCAGCAGATGAAGGCTCAAGCGAGGGAAGAGAAGCATCAGAAACAGATGGAGAGAGCACAATTGGAGAAAGAGAAGCAAGCGAGGGAAGATGCAGAAAAGGATAGAGCAGAGCTGGAGGCAAGACTGAAGCAGTATGAAGAAGAAGCACTGAGTGCTCAAGAAGGTGAGCTTTTGTATGTTTGTCTGTATGTCTATTTCTTTGTATGTCTGTCTATGTGTCTGTTTGTTTGTCTGTCTGTTTGTCTGTCTGTCTATCTGTTTGTCTGTCCATCTATCTGTTTGTCTGTCCATCTGTCTGTTTGTTGGCCATCAGTCTGTCCATTTGTATGTCTGTTGTCTGTGCATTTGTCTGTCTATCTGTTTGCATGTCATATGTCTTTCTGTTTGTATACAACAACTTCATTGTCCTTCCTTACTATCTCTCTCTCTCTCTCTCTTAGCTCTGAGACTTTCAGAAGAGTCTGCAAAGTTGCTGGAAGATCAGGCACGTCAAGCTGCTGAAGATGCAAAGCAAGTACAAGAAGAAAGAGAACGAGTGGAGAAAGAGAAGGAAGAAGCACGACTCATGGTAGAATCAGCCTTGAGTGAAAAAGAGTCTCTAGTGAGTTTCTTGCATCGTGTTGTCACAATTTTGTAATGTTGTGTATTTGATCTGTACAGGCAGCTAAAGCACAGCAAGAAGAAGAAAAGGCTGCAGAAATGGCTCGTAATGCTAAGGCGAAGGCTGAAGAAGCAGCTAGACTGCAAGAGCAGGTGAAATTGAGTTGAAGCACCAAGTTGTGTGTGTGTGTGTGTGTGTGTGTGTGTGTGTGTGTGTGTGTGTGTGAGAGAGAGAGAGAGAGAGAGAGAGAGAGAGGGAGGGAGAGAGAGAGAGAGGGAGGGAGAGAGAGAGAGAGAGGAGAGAGAGAGCTTTCTAAATTGTCTGATTTGTTTTATAGCTGGAAGCTGCACGCAAGGAAGCAGAGAGGGCTCGCCTACATCATCAAACAGTAACAGCAACTCCACCTTCCATGCTTGTCAAGGAATCTGATCAAACTGAACATGAAGACACAGCAGAGGGAAGCTCAGAACTCGTGATGGACAGCAACGTGCAGGGCATAGGAAGTGAGCTTGAACGAGTCTCTCAGGCCGAGAAGAATAAACGAATACAAGAGCAGCTGAAGGTAAAGATACACACACACACACACACACACACACACACACACACACACACACACACACACACACACACACACACACACCTTAATTGTTCATGAGTCTCGGCTGGTTTATATAGTTTTCCTTTTGTTCATCAGACTTTATCCAGTGAACTGTCGGAGTCGAAGGACGAGTCAAAGACGTCACACATGGATAAGCTCCACATGGACAATAAGAGGAAGGGAATAGACAAGTACAAGACATTGAAGCTGATCCGGGCAGGCAACACCAAGCAGCGCGTTGATCAGTTCGAGAACTTATAAAGCAACAGACCACATAATCCGGTGCTAATCATGTTATTCACTGAAACCGTGGGCATCCTTCCTTGCCCCCTTTTTATCATTCGTGTGTATGGCTTGGTGTCGCAACCGTAGTGTGTATGTGTGTGCGTGTGCATGTGTGACTGCTGGTCGAGACTTGCGTTTTTGTAGCTGTCAAATTGTCTATTTTTTCACTAACAAGTGCATGTGTTTCATTGATTTAAATAGCATGTCTTGTATGGTTCACATCAGGTCGCTCGATCGTCGCGCTATCGACTCGTACGACACAGGAGACGAATAGTTGCCGTTTCTACTCGAAGTTGTCTCTCTACCCGAATGCTGAGGATTCGAAATCGACGCGTAGGTTTCTGTACATTGGCCGTCGGTGCTGCCACTTGCATACGATCCTTCCATCGAGTCTGGCGTCGTTCGTGAATAAAACATTGCAGTCTGTTCGTCGTCGTGTGTTGCTTCATCTGACGACACGAGACATCGACGCCAGAAATCGGTTTTGCTGTAGAGAAAACCGTTGAATAGAGCCTGCAGAGGGTTGACAACAGCCTAGAGAGATAAAACAGCAAACACTTTAGTCCTTTGAAAGCAATTGTGTATGAAGTATTACAGTAGGATGTCACGTATCTGAACACCCAGTTTGTAATAACCGAACGTGTAAGTGTACCGAACGGCCAGAGCCCTACAGCTCTGCAAACGGCCTTAGCCTTGTACCCAGGCCCTCTTGCATGTCTGGAGAAGAGGGCCTTGCAGGCCTCTAAGCTTGCATTTTCCGCTGCTGGCCATTGGCGACCAGGCCTAAACTTTTGGTCGCCAATTAGAAATTTTACTCGCCAGCCACTCCCACGCATACCTTTGGCTCAATTCCAAACCGTTCTTCCGTTGCAAGTCCAACAGAGGACGAAACTTTGTAAATGGCAGTTCCTCCTTAGCTATTGCGTACGCTGTGTTGATCTTTCCCAGCAGATCTACCATCTCCCTACCGTCACTGACGGCTTCTTGAGTTTCAAACCCTACCTGTATCGTTGCTCCTCTTTTCATCCCAAGGGCAGAGTCTCTGCAACTAATATGCCTCTTGCTTTTACCATGGGCAGTTACTGTTTCTCGTTTAAAGGTTGTCACGCAGCCCTTCGCAAATTCTGTGCTTCCTGCTTTGGCAGGAAAGGCACTGCAGTAAGAGCACGTCATAGCGCCGTTCTCATAACGCAACCAAGAGAACTCGTTCAGCCACCTCGGCTGAAAGTTTCTTTTCGTCTGTCTGCTGGATTCAGGCACACTTTCACTGCATGTATCGCTAGCACGCTCCAATGGCTCGCTGTTGATCATGACTCGGACGGGGGACGTACCGCTAGGAGATTGTGGTCTGTCTTGGTGCTCCTCTGTTTCATCACGCGGCTGCTTTGATCTTGAACTGCTGTTGAAGAAGTCTTCTATCCCTCGTACGCGCTTCATTATTGTACACTACACGTGCCGTTGCCACCAGTGACCCGGATGTGGCTCGGATATACCACTGCTATTAGTGCACGAGCAGGATGCGGAAACGTTCGGGTTGGCTATACACATGTAAGATCGTATTCCCTCGTGTCGCCAACGCCCATTGAGCAAAAAAAACGGACGGCGCCACTGGCTCATGTGACGGTTGGTCGCGATTGGCGACTTACTTCTATGATCTGCTCGCCAAGTTGCAGATTTGGTCGCATTTGGCGACCAAAACAGTCGCCACTTAGAGGGCTGCCTTGGTGGGGTACGAGGCTACAAATGGCCTGTGCCTCGGACTCATTCTAGCTTTGTTGCATGAGCAACCCAAAAAGCCACAGAAGAAGCTAAAACAAGTCGTTCGTTGATTTTGCCTCTTGGCATGGTAAAAGTGGTCTAGTAATACTACATGACAGCTCACCACACTGAGCCTTGAAGTTGCAGGTCTTTCAGGGTTGCAGGTGGTCGTCAATTTTGGAGCCAAATTTGGATGTTGCTGCCCAGTACCTGGAGCCCGGAGTCCTATATATGGAGCCAAGCCCTTGGACACCCAGAGGCTTGCTGCGCACTAGAGTCAACTCTCAACTGGCATGCTGCATACACTTGCTGTTAGCCCT